>NW_027212752.1:2200000-2287500 GCF_042242935.1 Bactrocera oleae | reverse complement strand
AAAACCTGGGGACCGTTTAGACCTGACCAGGCCAAAGGCATACGCCAACTCTCCATCATCTAATGGAGGGACAGGTACCTCCTGTGCTTGGGGTACCTGAACCTCCACCCTGGGAAAGAACGCACCTAATAGAACCCCCGCACACTCTCTCCACGTAGATAACACAGTGTCACCTACGCAAAGAGAGGTGATATCATCTCTCTTACGACCCCTGCAGATCTTATAGATCTGACCCCAGGGGTCATCCCTATTTTCACTAACAAAACTTCTCCATTCATATTCTTTAACCCTAACTAACATATCTTTATATTCCCTTATTGCACAACAAAAATCATACCTAACCTGAGCTAACCTGTCTGAATTGGACCGTCGAGCGCGTTGGAACTTTCGCCTCAATCGCCTGACAGTCCTCCTCTTCAAGGTTAACTCACGCGTCCACCATTTTATTTTCCTAAGCTTAAAACTTTCACACTTCTTAAGTTCCCTATCATTAACAACCCACACTATCTCATAAAGACGAGCAATCTGCTCATCAACCCCCAAGCCCTCAAACTCACTAAGCGGTATTTCCAATACCGCTTCCCTAACACACCGTCCATATTGGTTCAAGTCAATACCAGAGGTACGCCATCGCCGCAACGGACTTACGAACTGTAAAGGGGGGGACTGAGAAGAAACCATAATTTGAATCAAATTATGATCACTCAATCCCCACCCTCCCTTAATTTCCCACCCAACACGAAACAGTCTATTTGCTGCCTCGTTCATCAAAGTCACGTCAATGTCACTGACACCCCTAGGCCCATCAAAAGTATACCACTCGCTCGGCTCGTTTAGAATGTGAAGGTTTTTACCCACCACCCATTCACTTAATACCACTCCACGACTGTGGCTTTGATATCCAGACGAATGCCGGGATACCTTACTAAACCACATCGAAGACGTAGCATTCGCGTCCAAGCCAAGTATAAGAGGACTACCACTCGCAAGTAGTAGTACCTTATCCATATAACTCAGATAAGGCTCTAAGGGCTCACCAAATTTACAATAGATACTAGCAACAAGTATTCTACCAAACCCCCCCTCTACAGAAACACATACACCCAGTTGTGAGGAATCCACAACTACACAATCATAGTTGGGATCACTCACAACAATTGCAGCATTAGCCCTAACGTCCAAAAAGACCCTGAAACCACCCGGAAAACCTCGAACCACACCATTGGTGGCGTAGGGCTCCTGGAGTAAGGCAATGCCGCACCCCCCCTCAGTCATATACCCCCCAACTCGCACATTACGACATACGACCCCTGACAGTTTAACTGAATAATCCTCCCCATCAGTGTCTGGCGAGGGCGCGCTCAACAATCCCACAATATATCGGGCAGACAGCCGACATCATAAAATGCCCAGCTGGCCTACCCTTGAATGCACAGTTACGGCAATGGATTGCATTGACGCAACTGGCAGCTCTGTGGCCTTCCTGACCGCACCTCCGGCAGACATCTGATTTGGCCCTACACTCAGCGACCCTATGACCAAAACCCATACACCGGAAGCAGCCAGCAATGGGGTTATCCGGTCGCACCCGGAAGGAGAACCACTTGATGTAGCACCTACCTGCCTCCAAGAGGGCGGACATCATTTTGTCCGTACCCTCAAGAACAACATTAGTGCTACCATCAGGAGCCACCTTCCAGGGACGACTGACCATCCTTACTTCCGACTTCTGGGACGCCGAGCTAAATTCTGGAAGGTTCAACCGGAGAAGTTCTTCCATGAATTCCTCATGGGGGATCTCCGTGTAAACCCCCTGAACCACAACCCGAGAACCCAACTTCCGGTTGACACTCACGTCTAACCCCACCTCCCCAAACTTTGCGTTAGTCGCCACTTTTTCCCTCTCAGAAACAGAAGGTGTGCGGATCACCGCTCCACCACCCTTGATAGGCTTCACCTCATGGATCCTCACACCGAGTGAAGGACCCACCTCCTTAACTACCTTTCTAATTACTTCCTTAGAGGAAGTTGCAGGCCCCTTGCTCCTGACCACAACAGACCAGGTTTCAACAGGCTTCGGCGCCACCGGTGCAATCGCCTCCAGTACAGTGCTCGGTGGCGAGGTGTGTCCCCCACAGCCTCCTCTAATGGCGTCAACTTGACCGCGAAGATGGGCATTCTCGGTAATAACCGTCATTAGGAGTGCTTCATATTTAGAAGCAAGCTCCATCAGCCCCTTCACGGTTTCCATCTCAAACTTCTTGTCTCCAAAGACCAACCCGCTTAGCTCCCCAGTAATCCTCTTCACAGCAGCAACATGGCTTACCGCACTACCACCAACAGCAACAGCGCCCTTGGCCAATTCACGGTTGCCACGCTTACTATCCTTCTTCTTCACCATGTTGGAACTAACACCTATTTCCTTTCCACCCTCGTTAACACCCCCAACACCTCTTCCAGCCTTAACCTCACCACCTTTATTAACACTCATCTTAGTGTCACCCCCCTTCTTAACTGTGCCAGTAGTATCCCCTGTCTCACTACTCGAGCTACTGCTTTCACTAGAGTCAGTGAAGCGCACAAAACCCCCCGATTTCGCCAAAGGTGGTGACCTCAACCTAACCTTTCTGCGCACCGGTGACCCATCAGTAGATGACACTGCACTATCCTCACCGGACGACGCCCCTACAACCATTTTTGCAGGCACAGACCCATCGCTCTCAGCAAGGGACTTAACCTTCCTCCTCCGTGGGGGAGGCATCTTCAATCTAGATCCCCTACCAGGCAGGCTGTTCCGCCGGTAAAAAACACTGGCGCAGAAGCCCCTGTTCCGGAAAGATCAAACAGTCGCTTACCAGGCACGTGCGATTGAACGCACTGAAGAAGCTAACTCGCGCGTAAACCCGCTCAATAGCAGTTACCACCCAAACAGTCGATTATCGCGTTATCGCAGGGACACAACTCACACCTCCAGCCAAAGGCGTGGAAGAGGTCACTCAATTAACCGCCGGACAGAACAAAGTCCCCGTAACGGTTGCGAATCGACCGATGTGACGTTGTATCAATCGCACCGTGGGCTAAAAGTCAACCACTATGACCTTAATTCACCCTGGAGTCAGCGCCTCCAATACTAGGACAACCACTAACACCCTGTAAGCAAAACTGCCGAAATCCCCTAGAAAACAGCAGCAACTGAAAACCAGACACTCAAAACAGCACTCCTGAATAGGCAACCCAAGCCAAAAACACCACCACGGCACAGTCACTGAGACTACGGACGGACCACCTACAAAACTTGCTGTACCCTAATCTACGAATCTAATCCAGAAAAAAAAAAAAATTTAAAAAAAAAAATTTTTTTTTACAACTATCCCACACCCTAACACACCCACTTGCACAAACGCAGGCGTTGTAAGCGCCAACTACAAAATTTACAAAAATTTCTCAAAAAACCACTGTACACAAATCTACTTGCAAGCTAAAATAAAATTTTCACTCAAGTAGGCGTTGTATTCGTATTCAAAGCCAACTGAGTAATTTTGAAAAAAAAATTTCCCAACAAAACCACTGTGCGCAAATCTACCTGCAAGCTAAAAATAAAATTTTCACTCAAGTAGGCGTTGTAATCATATACAAAGCCTACTACAATATACAAAAAGGCTCTAGTATATAAAGTACCTGAGCACCAAAAAAACTACTCTTCAATACACTACTACACCAGTAGGCGTAGCAAATATGTATCGAAGTATCAAAGCCTACTAAGACAAGTTAAAAGGCACAAAGCCCTAAGTGCTTGTACACACAAGCAAACAAACACTAAAAACACTTGTTTTAGTACCAAAGCCTGCTCAATAACAATCTGCCAATTTTATTAATACAAACATATATTAATATGGAACACCTGCGTGCACACACACTATTAAATATATACTATTCACGAATCGCTCACTAACACAATGAAAAACTCACATATACACTACGAATTGACTGAAATTAATTTCAAACACGCGCTAATACGTCTGCTCGCTA
Source organism: Bactrocera oleae (assembly GCF_042242935.1). Classification (NCBI taxonomy): domain Eukaryota; kingdom Metazoa; phylum Arthropoda; class Insecta; order Diptera; family Tephritidae; genus Bactrocera; species Bactrocera oleae. The sequence goes on along the minus strand of NW_027212752.1, from coordinate 2,283,471 downwards.
CGAATGCCTACGATTGAATGAGTAGATAGGGACAGCGTCCGGTGTGTTTTACGTGAGTACCTGCCGTCGACGGCCTTACCTCACGGTGCTCAAAAGCACGGCGTATCAATACAATGCGTTGATCAGCGCCCCGAAAATGCCAGGCATTTTTCAGTACCGATTGGTAGTGTGGAATGGACACACTACACACCTTGGTGAGGTTCGAGGCCTATCTAACACCTCTGCCGTACTTTGGGTCCGGCACCCGGTTGCAGTGCAACTCCACATTGAGTGAACAAAACACTCTTCCCGCATTTGGGCATAAACCACAACCACCACGATACTCCCCGAAGGGCCAGTCCGCATGAGCAGGTTGGAGCGAACTCCAAGGGCCCCTGCTCCCCGTGGTACCAGAATTAAGTCTCCGGTCAGACCTCGTAGCCGAAGCTACTACCAGTTGAGCTTCCATACTGCTCTGTACTGGTGACCAGGGATTAAATCCCTACCCCTTATCTTTTACCCTTAATCTAACCCCTATTTTCAGCTAATTGTCTCCGCCGCCTGAACAATTCACGCGCAAACCAATCAAACGACCCTAACTGTTCGGTATTTGGACTAGTGAAGATCACACCGCTGACGTCTAATCGTCCATTAGTCCAACTAATCCCCATTCCTTCAAGGTGCCTAATGTCCGAGTACATCGGGCAGAGCGCAATAACATGCGCCCAATCTTCAACACGCGCCCCACACATACACTCTGGCGTGTCAGAAAGGTGCCTCTGATGCAGAAATGTGTTCAGAGGACCATGTCCAGTAAGCAGAAAACCCAGGCTCAGACAGAATCGGAAGTCTGGGTTTTCTTCTACAAACCTAACGTCCCGGATGTACCCATAGGTCACCCTACCGTTAGGGCTATTGTCCCAACGGTCTTGCCACCTTATCTTAACCCTGTCCTCTAGAAGTCTCTTGCTTCCTAGATATCCTTCCCTCTCTACGTCAAGGTCGGAAATCAGGTTATTCTGCAGCAAGGACACACTCAAGCCTCTTCTTCACCTGAATGCAACAGCACGCTGTATGACAATCAGGTCAAGAGGGGGTGCACCTAACAAAACTTGCATCGCATCCGTTGAAACGGTGCGACACACTGGCAAACCATACTGCAGCTCCATAAGTGGCACAGGCCACAAATAAGCCACGATATATGGTACGAACCGCACGACGTCCGAGGCCCCAATCACTCCGTAAAACGCGCCTGACCTTGCCGACAGTCGCCAGCAGTCTTTCTTTCACGCTAAACAAGTGTGGTGTGAAACACATCATTTCCCTCATGGTCAACCCCAAGTATTTGACTTGCGTCATGTACTTGATGCTGACCCCATTTACACGGACAATCGGTGGACGAGCCGGCGACAATCTGCCCTTAAGCAGCATTGTAACCGTTTTGTCCATTGATATGTCTACACCAACACCTACACCCCAGCTGTGGACAATTTCTAAGAATCGTCCTCCCGCTCGCTCTATTTCGGACCTTGAGTGACCTTCAACTAAAAGAAGAAGGTCATCCGCGTACGCACAACACTTGCATACTGGTTCAAGTTGGCCAAGCAGAGAGTCCATCATAAGGTTCCAAATATATGGACCACAGATGAATCCCTGCGGGCAGCCCCGAGCCACCCCAATCTCAACACTCCCTTTCATTCCTACGATTGAGGCTTTTCTGTCCGAAAAGTAGCTGCGCCAGAGAGTAACTTCCGGGCAGCCGAGCTCCTCCAATCGTTCAATCACCCTATCCCAGATTAGGTAGTCAAAAGCTCCCTTAAAGTCAACAAATATGCCAAGGACATATTCGTTGACGTTCTCCCTAACGGCACTCTGGACATACATCCAAGCATCCTCTACACTGCGTCCTTTCCTGAAACCATACTGCCTATCCGACAACATATCCCGCGTTAGATCCTGAAGTCGTTCCACCATAACTCTCTCCAGTACTTTTCCCAGCACTGGAAGGAGACTGATGCCCCGATAAGAACGAGGATCACTCCTGATCTTATCAGGGGACCTCAGGAGAGGAACGACCCTAGCCCTTTTCCACTCCCGTGGAAAATATCCCTCCCACACGCACTTATTGTAAATGGCCTCCAAGTATTCCGGAATGAACTTCCACATGCTTTTACACATCTCTCCGTTCAAACCATCAAAACCTGGGGATCTTTTACACCTGACCAGGCCAAAGGCGTATCCCAGCTCCCCTTCATCTAGTGGAGGAACAGGTACCTCACACGTTTGAGATACCCGAGCCTCCGCCCTAGGAAAGAACGCTCCTATCAGAACCCCAGCACAGTCTCTCCACGTTGATAGTACAGTATCACCAACGCGGAGAGAGGTGATATCCTCCCTCTTACGACCCCTACAGATCTTGTAGACCTGACCCCATGGGTCGTTCCTATTTTCCCCTATAAAGTTCCTCCATTCCTCTTCCTTGGTTTTGACTAGCATTTGTTTGTAATCCCTCATCACACAACTAAATTCATACCTAATCTGGGACAGCCCATCAGAGTTTGACTGTCTAGCGCGTTGAAATTTTCGTCTCAATCGCCGAACAGCTCTCCTCTTCATCGTTAGCTCTTTCGTCCACCACTTAAGTTTTCTCACTCTGAAGCTTTCGAACTTTCCGAGAACACTGTTATTCACTTCCCACACTACATCGTATAGCCGATAAATTTGCTCGTCCACCCCAAAGTCTTCAAACTCACTAAGCGGTATTTCTAATACCGCTTCCCTGACAGATCGTCCATATTGGTTCCAGTCGATACCAGAGGTACGCCATCGCCGCAATGGACCCTCATACGCCGAGGGAGGAGATTTAGGAGTAACCATAATTTGAATCAAGTTATGGTCACTCAATCCCCACCCTCCCCTAATCTCCCACCTAACATTAAAGGTCCTATTTGCTGCCTCATTGATGAAGGACACATCGATGTCGCTCACACCCACAGGCCCATCAAACGTATACCACTCGCTTGGCTCGTTTAATATGTGAAGACTATTTGCCTCCACCCATTCGCTTAATACCTCGCCTCTAGTGTGGCTTTGATATCCTGACGAATGTCGGGATACCTTACTAAACCACATAGAGGACGAGGCATTCGCATCCATTCCTAGGATAAGCGAGCTACTACTGACAAGTAGCAGTAGCTTATCCATGTACAGCAGGTAAGGCTCTAGAGGTTCGCTGTATTTGCAATAAACACTAGCGACTACCAATCTACCGAACTCCCCCTCTATGGATACACAAACACCCAGCTGTGACGAATCCAGAACTACGCAGTCGTAGCTCGGATTATTCACAACTATTGCGGCATTTCTCCTAAGGTCTGTGAAGACCCTAAATCCTCCAGGGAGACCCCGAACCACACCATTAGTGGCGTAGGGCTCCTGGAGTAATGCGATGCTGCACCCACCCTCTAGCATACAACCCCCTAACTCGCACATTACGGCATAACAACCCTGACAATTTAGCTGTAAAATCGTCCCCATTAATGTCTCGAAAGGGCACGCTCTACTATGCCACAGTAGACTGGACAAGCAGCTGACATCATAAGATGCCCAGCTGGTCTACCCTTAAATGCACAGTTGCGACAATGTGGTGCATTGACGCAACTAGCAGCTCTGTGGCCTTACATTGCGCCACTCGATGGTCAAAGTCCATGCACCGAAAACAGCCGGCAACAGGGCTGTCTGGTCGCACTCGGAAGGAAAACCACTTAATGTAGCACCTTCCCGCTTCTAAAAGGGCGGACATTACTTCCTCCGAACCCTCCAGAACGACGTTAGTTTTACCATCTGGCGCCACCTTCCAGGGGCCAGGACTTAAATTCGTACTGAAGAGTTCTTCCATGAATTCTTCATGGGAGATCTCGGTGTGTACTCCTTGCACCACAACCCTTGGCCCCAACTTCCGGTTGACACTGACGTCCAACCCTACCTCCCCGAATTTTGCGTTAGTCGCCACTTTCTCCCTCTCTAAAACGGAGGGAGTGCGGATGACCGCCCCACCACCCTTTATCGGCCTTACATCATGGATCCTTACGACGAGTGAAGGACCCACCTCCTTGACCACCTTTTTGATTACTTCCTTAGAGGAAGTTGCAGGCTCCTTACTCCTGACCACAACTGACCAGGTCTCCACCGGCTTCGCGACATCGGCGCTGTTGCCTTCAGCACTGGTGCCGGAGGGGCAGGCGCCGAAGTCGCGGGAGCCACCATTGGTTTGGTCGGACGCGATCCCTTACAACCTCCCGTAAGGGCATCCACCTGCCCGCGAAGATGAGCGTTCTCCGCAATTATGGTCATCAGGAGTGCCTCGTACTTCGAGGCAAGCTCCATAAGACCCCTCATCTCGGAAACCTCTATATTTTCCCCCCCGAAAACCAAAGCGCTAACCTCGGCTGTTACAGCTTTCATAGCTGCAACATGGGTGATAGCGCCACCCCCAACAACACCCCCCTTATTCGCAATACGCTCCCCTTTTTTACCTTTCGTCTTTTCTCCTTCACGCTTTTTGCCTCCTCCTGCCTCCTTCGCTGCTCCGGCTATGGGTTTCGACGCTCCCGTCTCGCTGGCGCTCTCGCACGACCTCCCCAACGGTGGAGTGCCCAGGCGAGCCTTTCTGCGCGGTGGGGGCTTCTCGACTTCCTTTTCGCCTGCCGATGACGCTGCCGTAATCATATCGGTTTCCGACTCCTCGCTCTCGGCGGGTGCCTTTGCTCCTCGCCTTCGTGGTGGAGACATTTTTCTCCTACCCTCGCGATCACGTACCTACTACACAAGTACGTAACTCGCGATCCGACAAAGTTCGAAATCGGCACTCACGAACGTGTACCTGCACTACAACAATATTGTCAGTGGCCTTCAGGTTTCTTGCGGTCTACACAAAACCGGTACTGTTTGTGGACAATGCGGTCACTGTCTTTTGTTCTACACACACAAAACTTCACGCCAGGCAATAACACTGCCTATTGTTTGTAGCACACACCAGGCAAAAACACTGCCTATTTTTTGTAGCACACACCAGGCAAAAACACTGCCTATTGTTTTTAAGCAAACTTAAACGTGCCTAAATTGTCACTGGCCTTCGCACCAGGCAATAACACTGTCTATTGTTAGTTTTGTCACTGTACACTTGCACTACAATTTTTAAAGCAATTACCCGCGGTAATGCTTTATGTGTCTCTGGCCTTCGATTTAATTCGCGCCAGGCAATTGTGTGTTTTCTGTTAACAGAAAAAAAAAAAAAAAATTCACTGTTTTCAGCTGTCACTAAATTGTTTTATCAATGCGCGAACACGACCGTTCACTACGAGTGTCTACAACAGAGTGAGTAGATAGGGACAGCGTCCGGTGTGTTTTACGTGAGTACCTGCCGTCGACGGCCTTACCTCACGGTGCTCAAAAGCACGGCGTATCAATTCAATGCGTCGATCAGCGCCCCGAAAATGCCAGGCATTTTTCAGTACCGATTGGTAGTGTGGAATGGACACACTACACACCTTGGTGAGGTTCGAGGCCTATCTAACACCTCTGCCGTACTTTGGGTCCGGCACCCGGTTGCAGTGCAACTCCACATTGAGTGAACAAAACACTCTACCCGCATTTGGGCATCAACCACAACCACCACGATACTCCCCGAAGGGCCAGTCCGGATGAGCAGGTTGGAGCGAACTCCAAGGGACCCTGCTCCCCGTGGTACCAGATATAAGTCTCCGGTCAGACCTCGTAGCCGAAGCTACTGCCAGTTGAGCTTCCATACTGCTCTGTACTGGTGACCAGGGATTAAATCCCTACCCCTTATCTTTCACCCTTAATCTAACCCCTATTTTCAGCTAATTGTCTCCGCCGCCTGAACAATTCACGCGCAAACCTATCAAACGACCCTAACTGTTCGGTATTTGGACTAGTGGAGATCACACCGCTGACGTCTAATCGTCCATTAGTCCAACTAATCCCCATTCCTTCAAGGTTCCTAATGTCCGAGTACATCGAGCAGAGCGCAATAACATGCGCCCAATCTTCAACACGCGCCCCACACATACACTCTGGCTCAGGTCAAGAGGGGGTGCACCTAACAAAACTTGCATCGCATCCGTTGAAACGGTGCGACACACTGGCAAACAGGCTAGCATCATACAGCGCTGCACGGAGAGTAGTTTTTGGCGACCGAAGACCGTCGTGGCTAATTCCCACCATACTGCAGCTCCATAAGTGGCACAGGCCACAAATAAGCCACGATATATGGTGCGAACCGCACGACGTCCGAGGCCCCAATCACTCCGTAAAACGCGCCTGACCTTGCCGACAGTCGCCAGCAGTCTTTCTTTCACGCTAACCAAGTGTGGTGTGAAACACATCCTTTCCCTCATGGTCAACCCCAAGTAGTTGACTTGCGTCATGTACTTGATGCTGACCCCATTTACACGGACAATCGGTGGACGAGCCGGCGACAATCTGCCCTTAAGCAGCATTGTAACCGTTTTGTCCATTGATATGTCTACACCAACACCTACACCCCAGCTGTGGACAATTTATAAGAATCGTCCTCCCGATCGCTCTATTTCGGACCTTGAGTGACCTTCAACTAAAAGAAGAAGGTCGTCCGCGTACGCACAACACTTGCATACTGGTTCAAGTTGTCCAAGCAGAGAGTCCATCATAAGGTTCCAAATATATGGACCACAGATGGATCCCTGTGGGCAGCCCCGAGCCACCCCAATTTCAACACTCCCATTCATTCCTACGATTGAGGCTTTTCTGTCCGAAAAGTAGCTGCGCCAGAGAGTAACTTCCGGGCAGCCGAGCTCCTCCAATCGTTCAATCACCCTATCCCAGATTAGGTAGTCAAAAGCTCCCTTAAAGTCAACAAATATGCCAAGGACATATTCGTTGACGTTCTCCCTAACGGCACTCTGGACATACATCCAAGCATCCTCTACACTGCGTCCTTTCCTGAAACCATACTGCCTATCCGACAACATATCCCGCGTTAGATCCTGAAGTCGTTCCACCATAACTCTCTCCAGTACTTTTCCCAGCACTGGAAGGAGACTGATGCCCCGATAAGAACGAGGATCACTCCTGATCTTATCAGGGGACCTCAGGAGAGGAACGACCCTAGCCCTTTTCCACTCCCGTGGAAAATATCCCTCCCACACGCACTTATTGTAAATGGCCTCCAAGTATTCCGGAATGAACTTCCACATGCTTTTACACATCTCTCCGTTCAAACCATCAAAACCTGGGGATCTTTTACACCTGACCAGGCCAAAGGCGTATCCCAGCTCCCCTTCATCTAGTGGAGGAACAGGTACCTCACACGTTTGAGATACCCGAGCCTCCGCCCTAGGAAAGAACGCTCCTATCAGAACCCCAGCACAGTCTCTCCACGTTGATAGTACAGTATCACCAACGCGGAGAGAGGTGATATCCTCCCTCTTACGACCCCTACAGATCTTGTAGACCTGACCCCATGGGTCGTTCCTATTTTCCCCTATAAAGTTCCTCCATTCCTCTTCCTTGGTTTTGACTAGCATTTGTTTGTAATCCCTCATCACACAACTAAATTCATACCTAATCTGGGACAGCCCATCAGAGTTTGACTGTCTAGCGCGTTGAAACTTTCGTCTCAATCGCCGGACAGCTCTCCTCTTCATCGTTAGCTCTTTCGTCCACCACTTAAGTTTTCTCACTCTGAAGCTTTCGAACTTTCCGAGAACACTGTTGTTCACTTCCCACACTACATTGTATAGCCGAGAAATTTGCTCGTCCACCCCAAAGTCTTCAAACTAACTAAGCGGTATTTCTAATACCGCTTCCCTTACAGATCGTCCATATTGGTTCCAGTCGATACCAGAGGTACGCCATCGCCGCAATGGACTCTCATACGCCGAGGGAGGAGATTTAGGAGTAACCATAATTTGAATCAAGTTATGGTCACTCAATCCCCACCCTCCCCTAATCTCCCACCTAACGTTAAAGGTCCTATTTGCTGCCTCATTGATGAAGGACACATCGATGTCGCTCACACCCACAGGCCCATCAAACGTATACCACTCGCTTGGCTCGTTTAATATGTGAAGACTATTTGCCTCCACCCATTCGCTTAATACCTCGCCTCTAGTGTGGCTTTGATATCCTGACGAATGTCGGGATACCTTACTAAACCACATAGAGGACGAGGCATTCGCATCCATTCCTAGGATAAGCGAGCTACTACTGACAAGTAGCAGTAGCTTATCCATGTACAGCAGGTAAGGCTCTAGAGGTTCGCTGTATTTGCAATAAACACTAGCGACTACCAATCTACCGAACTCCCCCTCTATGGATACACAAACACCCAGCTGTGACGAATCCAGAACTACGCAGTCGTAGCTCGGATTATTCACAACTATTGCGGCATTTCTCCTAAGGTCTGTGAAGACCCTAAATCCTCCAGGGAGACCCCGAACCACACCATTAGTGGCGTAGGGCTCCTGGAGTAATGCGATGCTGCACCCACCCTCTAGCATACAACCCCCTAACTCGCACATTACGGCATAACAACCCTGACAATTTAGCTGTAAAATCGTCCCCATTAATGTCTCGAAAGGGCACGCTCTACTATGCCACAGTAGACTGGACAAGCAGCTGACATCATAAGATGCCCAGCTGGTCTACCCTTAAATGCACAGTTGCGACAATGTGGTGCATTGACGCAACTAGCAGCTCTGTGGCCTTACATTGCGCCACTCGATGGTCAAAGTCCATGCACCGAAAACAGCCGGCAACAGGGCTGTCTGGTCGCACTCGGAAGGAAAACCACTTAATGTAGCACCTTCCCGCTTCTAAAAGGGCGGACATTACTTCCTCCGAACCCTCCAGAACGACGTTAGTTTTACCATCTGGCGCCACCTTCCAGGGGCCAGGACTTAAATTCGTACTGAAGAGTTCTTCCATGAATTCTTCATGGGAGATCTCGGTGTGTACTCCTTGCACCACAACCCTTGGCCCCAACTTCCGGTTGACACTGACGTCCAACCCTACCTCCCCGAATTTTGCGTTAGTCGCCACTTTCTCCCTCTCTAAAACGGAGGGAGTGCGGATGACCGCCCCACCACCCTTTATCGGCCTTACATCATGGATCCTTACGACGAGTGAAGGACCCACCTCCTTGACCACCTTTTTGATTACTTCCTTAGAGGAAGTTGCAGGCTCCTTACTCCTGACCACAACTGACCAGGTCTCCACCGGCTTCGCGACATCGGCGCTGTTGCCTTCAGCACTGGTGCCGGAGGGGCAGGCGCCGAAGTCGCGGGAGCCACCATTGGTTTGGTCGGACGCGATCCCTTACAACCTCCCGTAAGGGCATCCACCTGCCCGCGAAGATGAGCGTTCTCCGCAATTATGGTCATCAGGAGTGCCTCGTACTTCGAGGCAAGCTCCATAAGACCCCTCATCTCGGAAACCTCTATATTTTCCCCCCCGAAAACCAAAGCGCTAACCTCGGCTGTTACAGCTTTCATAGCTGCAACATGGGTGATAGCGCCACCCCCAACAACACCCCCCTTATTCGCAATACGCTCCCCTTTTTTACCTTTCGTCTTTTCTCCTTCACGCTTTTTGCCTCCTCCTGCCTCCTTCGCTGCTCCGGCTATGGGTTTCGACGCTCCCGTCTCGCTGGCGCTCTCGCACGACCTCCCCAACGGTGGAGTGCCCAGGCGAGCCTTTCTGCGCGGTGGGGGCTTCTCGACTTCCTTTTCGCCTGCCGATGACGCTGCCGTAATCATATCGGTTTCCGACTCCTCGCTCTCGGCGGGTGCCTTTGCTCCTCGCCTTCGTGGTGGAGACATTTTTCTCCTACCCTCGCGATCACGTACCTACTACACAAGTACGTAACTCGCGATCCGACAAAGTTCGAAATCGGCACTCACGAACGTGTACCTGCACTACAACAATATTGTCAGTGGCCTTCAGGTTTCTTGCGGTCTACACAAAACCGGTACTGTTTGTGGACAATGCGGTCACTGTCTTTTGTTCTACACACACAAAACTTCACGCCAGGCAATAACACTGCCTATTGTTTGTAGCACACACCAGGCAAAAACACTGCCTATTTTTTGTAGCACACACCAGGCAAAAACACTGCCTATTGTTTTTAAGCAAACTTAAACGTGCCTAAATTGTCACTGGCCTTCGCACCAGGCAATAACACTGTCTATTGTTAGTTTTGTCACTGTACACTTGCACTACAATTTTTAAAGCAATTACCCGCGGTAATGCTTTATGTGTCTCTGGCCTTCGATTTAATTCGCGCCAGGCAATTGTGTGTTTTCTGTTAACAGAAAAAAAAAAAAAAAATTCACTGTTTTCAGCTGTCACTAAATTGTTTTATCAATGCGCGAACACGACCGTTCACTACGAGTGTCTACAACAGAGTGAGTAGATAGGGACAGCGTCCGGTGTGTTTTACGTGAGTACCTGCCGTCGACGGCCTTACCTCACGGTGCTCAAAAGCACGGCGTATCAATTCAATGCGTCGATCAGCGCCCCGAAAATGCCAGGCATTTTTCAGTACCGATTGGTAGTGTGGAATGGACACACTACACACCTTGGTGAGGTTCGAGGCCTATCTAACACCTCTGCCGTACTTTGGGTCCGGCACCCGGTTGCAGTGCAACTCCACATTGAGTGAACAAAACACTCTACCCGCATTTGGGCATCAACCACAACCACCACGATACTCCCCGAAGGGCCAGTCCGGATGAGCAGGTTGGAGCGAACTCCAAGGGACCCTGCTCCCCGTGGTACCAGATATAAGTCTCCGGTCAGACCTCGTTGCCGAAGCTACTGCCAGTTGAGCTTCCATACTGCTCTGTACTGGTGACCAGGGATTAAATCCCTACCCCTTATCTTTCACCCTTAATCTAACCCCTATTTTCAGCTAATTGTCTCCGCCGCCTGAACAATTCACGCGCAAACCTATCAAACGACCCTAACTGTTCGGTATTTGGACTAGTGGAGATCACACCGCTGACGTCTAATCGTCCATTAGTCCAACTAATCCCCATTCCTTCAAGGTTCCTAATGTCCGAGTACATCGAGCAGAGCGCAATAACATGCGCCCAATCTTCAACACGCGCCCCACACATACACTCTGGCTCAGGTCAAGAGGGGGTGCACCTAACAAAACTTGCATCGCATCCGTTGAAACGGTGCGACACACTGGCAAACAGGCTAGCATCATACAGCGCTGCACGGAGAGTAGTTTTTGGCGACCGAAGACCGTCGTGGCTAATTCCCACCATACTGCAGCTCCATAAGTGGCACAGGCCACAAATAAGCCACGATATATGGTGCGAACCGCACGACGTCCGAGGCCCCAATCACTCCGTAAAACGCGCCTGACCTTGCCGACAGTCGCCAGCAGTCTTTCTTTCACGCTAACCAAGTGTGGTGTGAAACACATCCTTTCCCTCATGGTCAACCCCAAGTATTTGACTTGCGTCATGTACTTGATGCTGACCCCATTTACACGGACAATCGGTGGACGAGCCGGCGACAATCTGCCCTTAAGCAGCATTGTAACCGTTTTGTCCATTGATATGTCCACACCAACACCTACACCCCAGCTGTGGACAATTTCTAAGAATCGTCCTCCCGCTCGCTCTATTTCGGACCTTGAGTGACCTTCAACTAAAAGAAGAAGGTCGTCCGCGTACGCACAACACTTGCATACTGGTTAAAGTTGTCCAAGCAGAGAGTCCATCATAAGGTTCCAAATATATGGACCACAGATGGATCCCTGCGGGCAGTCCCGAGCCACCCCAATCTCAACACTCCCTTTCATTCCTACGATTGAGGCTTTTCTGTCCGAAAAGTAGCTGCGCCAGAGAGTAACTTCCGGGCAGCCGAGCTCCTCCAATCGTTCAATCACCCTATCCCAGATTAGGTAGTCAAAAGCTCCCTTAAAGTCAACAAATATGCCAAGGACATATTCGTTGACGTTCTCCCTAACGGCACTCTGGACATACATTCAAGCATCCTCTACACTGCGTCCTTTCCTGAAACCATACTGCCTATCCGACCACATATCCCGCGTTAGATCCTGAAGTCGTTCCACCATAACTCTCTCCAGTACTTTTCCCTGCACTGGAAGGAGACTGATGCCCCGATAAGAACGAGGATCACTCCTGATCGTATCAGGGGACTTCAGGAGAGGAACGACCCTAGCCCTTTTCCACTCCCGTGGAAAATATCCCTCCCACACGCACTTATTGTAAATGGCCTCCAAGTATTCCGGAATGAACTTCCACATGCTTTTACACATCTCTCCGTTCAAACCATCAAAACCTGGGGATCTTTTACACCTGACCAGGCCAAAGGCGTATCCCAGCTCCCCTTCATCTAGTGGAGGAACAGGTACCTCACACGTTTGAGATACCCGAGACTCCGCCCTAGGAAAGAACGCTCCTAGAAGAACCCCAGCACAGTCTCTCCACGTTGATAATACAGTTTCACCAACGCGGAGAGAGGTGATATCCTCCCTCTTACGACCCCTACAGATCTTGTAGACCTGACCCCATAGGTCGTTCCTATTTTCCCCTATAAAGTTCCTCCATTCCTCTTCCTTGGTTTTGACTAGCATTTGTTTGTAATCCCTCATCACACAACTAAATTCATACCTAATCTGGGACAGCCCATCAGAGTTTGACTGTCTAGCGCGTTGAAACTTTCGTCTCAATCGCCGGACAGCTCTCCTCTTCATCGTTAGCTCTTTCGTCCACCACTTAAGTTTTCCCACACTACATCGTATAGCCGATAAATTTGCTCGTCCACCCCAAAGTCTTCAAACTCACTAAGCGGTATTTCTAATACCGCTTCCCTGACAGATCGTCCATATTGGTTCCAGTCGATACCAGAGGTACGCCATCGCCGCAATGGACCTTCATACGCCGAGGGAGGAGATTTAGGAGTAACCATAATTTGAATCAAGTTATGGTCACTCAATCCCCACCCTCCCCTAATCTCCCACCTAACATTAAAGGTCCTATTTGCTGCCTCATTGATGAAGGACACATCGATGTCGCTCACACCCACAGGCCCATCAAACGTATACCACTCGCTTGGCTCGTTTAATATGTGAAGACTATTTGCCTCCACCCATTCGCTTAATACCTCGCCTCTAGTGTGGCTTTGATATCCTGACGAATGTCGGGATACCTTACTAAACCACATAGAGGACGAGGCATTCGCATCCATTCCTAGAATAAGCGAGCTACTACTGGCAAGTAGCAGTAGCTTATCCATGTACAGCAGGTAAGGCTCTAGAGGTTCGCTGTATTTGCAATAAACACTAGCGACTACCAATCTACCGAACTCCCCCTCTATGGATACACAAACACTCAGCTGTGACGAATCCAGAACTACGCAGTCGTAGCTCGGATTATTCACAACTATTGCGGCATTTCTCCTAAGGTCTCTGAAGACCCTAAATCCTCCAGGGAGACCCCGAACCACACCATTAGTGGCGTAGGGCTCCTGGAGCAGTGCGATGCCGCACCCACCCTCTAGCATACAACCCCCTAACTCGCACATTACGGCATAACAACCCTGACAATTTAGCTGTAAAATCGTCCTCATTAGTGTCTGGAAAGGGCACGCTCTACTATGCCACAGTAGACTGGACAAGCAGCTGACATCATAAGATGCCCAGCTGGTCTACCCTTAAATGCACAGCTGCGACAATGTGGTGCATTGTCGCAACTAGCAGCTCTGTGGCCTTCCTGACCACAGCTACGGCAGACATCGGACTTGGCCTTACATTGCGCCACTCGATGGTCAAAGCCCATCCACCGAAAACAGCCGGCAACAGGGCTGTCTGGTCGCACTCGGTAGGAAAACCACTTAATGTAGCACCTTCCCGCTTCTAAAAGGGCGGACATTACTTCCTCCGAACCCTCCAGAACGACGTTAGTTTTACCATCTGGCGCCACCTTCCAGGGGCGACTGACCAACCTAACGTCGGATCTCTTTGCCTCAGGACTTAAATTCGTACTGAAGAGTTCTTCCATGAATTCCTCATAGGAGATCTCGGTGTGTACTCCTTGCACCACAACCCTTGGCTCCAACTTCCGGTTGACACTGACGTCCAACCCTACCTCCCCGAATTTTGCGTTAGTCGCCACTTTCTCCTTCTCTAAAACGGAGGGAGTGCGGATGACCGCCCCACCACCCTTTATCGGCCTTACATCATGGATCCTTACGCCGAGTGAAGGACCCACCTCCTTGACCACCTTTTTGATTACTTCCTTAGAGGAAGTTGCAGGCCCCTTACTCCTGACCACAACTGACCAGGTCTCCACCGGCTTCGGCGACATCGGCGCTATTGCCTTCAGCACTGGTGCCGGAGGGGCAGGCGCCGAAGTCGCGGGAGCCACCATTGGTTTGGTCGGACGCGATCCCCCACAACCTCCCGTAAGGGCATCCACCTGCCCACGAAGATGAGCGTTCTCCGCAATTATGGTCATCAGGAGTGCCTCGTACTTCGAGGTAAGCTCCATAAGACCCCTCATCTCGGAAACCTCAATATTTCCCCCCCCGAAAACCAAAGCGCTAACCTCGGCTGTTACAGCTTTCATAGCTGCAACATGGGTGATAGCGCCACCCCCAACAACACCCCCCTTATTCGCAATACGCTCCCCTTTTTTACCTTTCTCCTTCTTTTCTCCTTCACGCTTTTTGCCTCCTCCTGCCTCCTTCGCTGCTCCGGCTATGGGTTTCGACGCTCCCGTCTCGCTGGCGCTCTCGCACGACCTCCCCAACGGTGGAGTGCCCAGGCGAGCCTTTCTGCGCGGTGGGGGCTTTTCGACTTCCTTTTCGCCCGCCGATGACGCTGCCGTAATCATATCGGTTTCCGACTCCTCGCTCTCGGCGGGTGCCTTTGCTCCTCGCCTTCGTGGTGGAGACATTTTTCTCCTACCCTCGCGATCGCGTAACTACTACACAAGTACGTAACTCGCGATCCGACAAAGTTCGAAATCGGCACTCACGAACGCGTACCTGCACTACAACAATATTGTCAGTGGCCTTCAGGTTTCTTGCGGTCTACACAAAACCGGTGCCCGAACTGTTTGTGGACAATGCGGTCACTGTCTTTTGTTCTACACACACAAAACTTCACGCCAGGCAATAACACTGCCTATTGTTTGTAGCACACACCAGGCAAAAACACTGCCTATTTTTTGTAGCACACACCAGGCAAAAACACTGCCTATTGTTTTAAAGCAAACTTAAACGTGCCTAAATTGTCACTGGCCTTCGCACCAGGCAATAACACTGTCTATTGTTAGTTTTGTCACTGTACACTTGCACTACAATTTTTAAAGCAATTACCCGCGGTAATTCTTTATGTGTCTCTGGCCTTCGATTTAATTCGCGCCAGGCAATTGTATGTTTCTATGGTTTCTGTTAACAGAAAAAATTCACTGTTTTCGACTTCAGGAGAGGAACGACCCTAGCCCTTTTCCACTCCCGTGGAAAATATCCCTCCCACACGCACTTATTGTAAATGGCCTCCAAGTATTCCGGAATGAACTTCCACATGCTTTTACACATCTCTCCATTCAAACCATCAAAACCTGGGGATCTTTTACACCTGACCAGGCCAAAGGCGTATCCCAGCTCCCCTTCATCTAGTGGAGGAACAGGTACCTCACACGTTTGAGATACCCGAGCCTCCGCCCTAGGAAAGAACGCTCCTATCAGAACCCCAGCACAGTCTCTCCACGTTGATAGTACAGTATCACCAACGCGGAGAGAGGTGATATCCTCCCTCTTACGACCCCTACAGATCTTGTAGACCTGACCCCATGGGTCGTTCCTATTTTCCCCTATAAAATTCCTCCATTCCTCTTCCTTGGTTTTGACTAGCATTTGTTTGTAATCCCTCATCACACAACTAAATTCATACCTAATCTGGGATAGCCCATCAGAGTTTGACTGTCTAGCGCATTGAAATTTTCGTCTCAATCGCCGAACAGCTCTCCTCTTCATCGTTAGCTCTTTCGTCCACCACTTAAGTTTTCTCACTCTGAAGCTTTCGAACTTTCCGAGAACACTGTTGTTCACTTCCCACACTACATTGTATAGCCGAGAAATTTGCTCGTCCACCCCAAAGTCTTCAAACTCACTAAGCGGTATTTCTAATACCGCTTCCCTGACAGATCGTCCATATTGGTTCCAGTCGATACCAGAGGTACGCCATCGCCGCAATGGACCTTCATACGCCGAGGGAGGAGATTTAGGAGTAACCATAATTTGAATCAAGTTATGGTCACTCAATCCCCACCCTCCCCTAATCTCCCACCTAACATTAAAGGTCCTATTTGCTGCCTCATTGATGAAGGACACATCGATGTCGCTCACACCCACAGGCCCATCAAACGTATACCACTCGCTTGGCTCGTTTAATATGTGAAGACTATTTGCCTCCACCCATTCGCTTAATACCTCGCCTCTAGTGTGGCTTTGATATCCTGACGAATGTCGGGATACCTTACTAAACCACATAGAGGACGAGGCATTCGCATCCATTCCTAGAATAAGCGAGCTACTACTGGCAAGTAGCAGTAGCTTATCCATGTACAGCAGGTAAGGCTCTAGAGGTTCGCTGTATTTGCAATAAACACTAGCGACTACCAATCTACCGAACTCCCCCTCTATGGATACACAAATACCCAGCTGTGACGAATCCAGAACTACGCAGTCGTAGCTCGGATTATTCACAACTATTGCGGCATTTCTCCTAAGGCCTGTGAAGACCCTAAATCCTCCAGGGAGACCCCTAACCACACCATTAGTGGCGTAGGGCTCCTGAAGTAATGCGATGCTGCACCCACCCTCTAGCATACAACCCCCTAACTCGCACATTACGGCATAACAACCCTGACAATTTAGCTGTAAAATCGTCCCCATTAATGTCTCGAAAGGGCACGCTCTACTATGCCACAGTAGACTAGACAAGCAGCTGACATCATAAGATGCCCAGCTGGTCTACCCTTAAATGCACAGTTGCGACAATGTGGTGCATTGACGCAACTAGCAGCTCTGTGGCCTTACATTGCGCCACTCGATGGTCAAAGCCCATGCACCGAAAACAGCCGGCAACAGGGCTGTCTGGTCGCACTCGGAAGGAAAACCACTTAATGTAGCACCTTCCCGCTTCTAAAAGGGCGGACATTACTTCCTCCGAACCCTCCAGAACGACGTTAGTTTTACCATCTGGCGCCACCTTCCAGGGGCCAGGACTTAAATTCGTACTGAAGAGTTCTTCCATGAATTCTTCATGGGAGATCTCGGTGTGTACTCCTTGCACCACAACCCTTGGCCCCAACTTCCGGTTGACACTGACGTCCAACCCTACCTCCCCGAATTTTGCGTTAGTCGCCACTTTCTCCCTCTCTAAAACGGAGGGAGTGCGGATGACCGCCCCACCACCCTTTATCGGCCTTACATCATGGATCCTTACGACGAGTGAAGGACCCACCTCCTTGACCACCTTTTTGATTACTTCCTTAGAGGAAGTTGCAGGCTCCTTACTCCTGACCACAACTGACCAGGTCTCCACCATTGGTTTGGTCGGACGCGATCCCTTACAACCTCCCGTAAGGGCATCCACCTGCCCGCGAAGATGAGCGTTCTCCGCAATTATGGTCATCAGGAGTGCCTCGTACTTCGAGGCAAGCTCCATAAGACCCCTCATCTCGGAAACCTCTATATTTTCCCCCCCGAAAACCAAAGCGCTAACCTCGGCTGTTACAGCTTTCATAGCTGCAACATGGGTGATAGCGCCACCCCCAACAACACCACCCTTATTCGCAATACGCTCCCCTTTTTTACCTTTCGTCTTTTCTCCTTCACGCTTTTTGCCTCCTCCTGCCTCCTTCGCTGCTCCGGCTATGGGTTTCGACGCTCCCGTCTCGCTGGCGCTCTCGCACGACCTCCCCAACGGTGGAGTGCCCAGGCGAGCCTTTCTGCGCGGTGGGGGCTTCTCGACTTCCTTTTCGCCCGCCGATGACGCTGCCGTAATCATATCGGTTTCCGACTCCTCGCTCTCGGCGGGTGCCTTTGCTCCTCGCCTTCGTGGTGGAGACATTTTTCTCCTACCCTCGCGATCACGTACCTACTACACAAGTACGTAACTCGCGATCCGACAAAGTTCGAAATCGGCACTCACGAACGCGTACCTGCACTACAACAATATTGTCAGTGGCCTTCAGGTTTCTTGCGGTCTACACAAAACCGGTACTGTTTGTGGACAATGCGGTCACTGTCTTTTGTTCTACACACACAAAACTTCACGCCAGGCAATAACACTGCCTATTGTTTGTAGCACACACCAGGCAAAAACACTGCCTATTTTTTGTAGCACACACCAGGCAAAAACACTGCCTATTGTTTTTAAGCAAACTTAAACGTGCCTAAATTGTCACTGGCCTTCGCACCAGGCAATAACACTGTCTATTGTTAGTTTTGTCACTGTACACTTGCACTACAATTTTTAAAGCAATTACCCGCGGTAATTACACACCTTGGTCAGGTTCGAGGCCTATCTAACACCTCTGCCGTACTTTGGGTCCGGCACCCGGTTGCAGTGCAACTCCACATTGAGTGAACAAAACACTCTTCCCGCATTTGGGCATCAACCACAACCACCACGATACTCCCCGAAGGGCCAGTCCGGATGAGCAGGTTGGAGCGAACTCCAAGGGCCCCTGCTCCCCGTGGTACCAGATATAAGTCTCCGGTCAGACCTCGTAACCGAAGCTACTACCAGTTGAGCTTCCATACTGCTCTGTACTGGTGACCAGGGATTAAATCCCTACCCCTTATCTTTCACCCTTAATCTAACCCATATTTTCAGCTAATTGTCTCCGCCGCCTGAACAATTCACGCGCAAACCTATCAAACGACCCTAACTGTTCGGTATTTGGACTAGTGGAGATCACACCGCTGACGTCTAATCGTCCATTAGTCCAACTAATCCCCATTCCTTCAAGGTTCCTAATGTCCGAGTACATCGAGCAGAGCGCAATAACATGCGCCCAATCTTCAACACGCGCCCCACACATACACTCTGGCGTGTCAGAAAGGTGCCTCTGATGTAGAAATGCGTTCAGAGGACCATGTCCAGTAAGCAGAAAACCCAGGCTCAGACAGAATCGGAAGTCTGGGTTTTCTTCTACAAACCTAACGTCTCGGATGTATCCATAGGTCACCCTACCGTTAGGGCTATTGTCCCAACGGTCTTGCCACCTTATCTTAACCCTGTCCTCTAGAGGTCTCTTGCTTCCTAGATATCCTTCCCTCTCTACGTCAAGGTCGGAAATCAGGTTATTCTGCAGCAAGGACACACTCAAGCCTCTTCTTAACCTGAATGCAACAGCACGCTGTATGACAATCAGGTCAAGAGGGGGTGCACCTAACAAAACTTGCATCGCATCCGTTGAAAGGGTGCGACACACTGGCAAACAGGCTAGCATCATACAGCGCTGCACGGAGAGTAGTTTTTGGCGACCGAAGACCGTCGTGGCTAATTCCCACCATACTGCAGCTCCATAAGTGGCACAGGCCACAAATAAGCCACGATATATGGTGCGAACCGCACGACGTCCGAGGCCCCAATCACTCCGTAAAACGCGCCTGACCTTGCCGACAGTCGCCAGCAGTCTTTCTTTCACGCTAAACAAGTGTGGTGTGAAACACATCATTTCCCTCATGGTCAACCCCAAGTATTTGACTTGCGTCATGTACTTGATGCTGACCCCATTTACACGGACAATCGGTGGACGAGCCGGCGACAATCTGCCCTTAAGCAGCATTGTAACCGTTTTGTCCATTGATATGTCTACACCAACACCTACACCCCAGCTGTGGACAATTTCTAAGAATCGTCCTCCCGCTCGCTCTATTTCGGACCTTGAGTGACCTTCAACTAAAAGAAGAAGGTCATCCGCGTACGCACAACACTTGCATACTGGTTCAAGTTGGCCAAGCAGAGAGTCCATCATAAGGTTCCAAATATATGGACCACAGATGAATCCCTGCGGGCAGCCCCGAGCCACCCCAATCTCAACACTCCCTTTCATTCCTACGATTGAGGCTTTTCTGTCCGAAAAGTAGCTGCGCCAGAGAGTAACTTCCGGGCAGCCGAGCTCCTCCAATCGTTCAATCACCCTATCCCAGATTAGGTAGTCAAAAGCTCCCTTAAAGTCAACAAATATGCCAAGGACATATTCGTTGACGTTCTCCCTAACGGCACTCTGGACATACATTCAAGCATCCTCTACACTGCGTCCTTTCCTGAAACCATACTGCCTATCCGACCACATATCCCGCGTTAGATCCTGAAGTCGTTCCACCATAACTCTCTCCAGTACTTTTCCCTGCACTGGAAGGAGACTGATGCCCCGATAAGAACGAGGATCACTCCTGATCTTATCAGGGGACTTCAGGAGAGGAACGACCCTAGCCCTTTTCCACTCCCGTGGAAAATATCCCTCCCACACGCACTTATTGTAAATGGCCTCCAAGTATTCCGGAATGAACTTCCACATGCTTTTACACATCTCTCCGTTCAAACCATCAAAACCTGGGGATCTTTTACACCTGACCAGGCCAAAGGCGTATCCCAGCTCCCCTTCATCTAGTGGAGGAACAGGTACCTCACACGTTTGAGATACCCGAGCCTCCGCCCTAGGAAAGAACGCTCCTAGAAGAACCCCAGCACAGTCTCTCCACGTTGATAATACAGTTTCACCAACGCGGAGAGAGGTGATATCCTCCCTCTTACGACCCCTACAGATCTTGTAGACCTGACCCCATGGGTCGTTCCTATTTTCCCCTATAAAGTTCCTCCATTCCTCTTCCTTGGTTTTGACTAGCATTTGTTTGTAATCCCTCATCACACAACTAAATTCATACCTAATCTGGGACAGCCCATCAGAGTTTGACTGTCTAGCGCGTTGAAACTTTCGTCTCAATCGCCGGACAGCTCTCCTCTTCATCGTTAGCTCTTTCGTCCACCACTTAAGTTTTCTCACTCTGAAGCTTTCGAACTTTCCGAGAACACTGTTATTCACTTCCCACACTACATCGTATAGCCGATAAATTTGCTCGTCCACCCCAAAGTCTTCAAACTCACTAAGCGGTATTTCTAATACCGCTTCCCTGACAGATCGTCCATATTGGTTCCAGTCGATACCAGAGGTACGCCATCGCCGCAATGGACCCTCATACGCCGAGGGAGGAGATTTAGGAGTAACCATAATTTGAATCAAGTTATGGTCACTCAATCCCCACCCTCCCCTAATCTCCCACCTAACATTAAAGGTCCTATTTGCTGCCTCATTGATGAAGGACACATCGATGTCGCTCACACCCACAGGCCCATCAAACGTATACCACTCGCTTGGCTCGTTTAATATGTGAAGACTATTTGCCTCCACCCATTCGCTTAATACCTCGCCTCTAGTGTGGCTTTGATATCCTGACGAATGTCGGGATACCTTACTAAACCACATAGAGGACGAGGCATTCGCATCCATTCCTAGGATAAGCGAGCTACTACTGGCAAGTAGCAGTAGCTTATCCATGTACAGCAGGTAAGGCTCTAGAGGTTCGCTGTATTTGCAATAAACACTAGCGACTACCAATCTACCGAACTCCCCCTCTATGGATACACAAACACCCAGCTGTGACGAATCCAGAACTACGCAGTCGTAGCTCGGATTATTCACAACTATTGCGGCATTTCTCCTAAGGTCTCTGAAGACCCTAAATCCTCCAGGGAGACCCCGAACCACACCATTAGTGGCGTAGGGCTCCTGGAGCAATGCGATGCCGCACCCACCCTCTAGCATACAACCCCCTAACTCGCACATTACGGCATAACAACCCTGACAATTTAGCTGTAAAATCGTCCTCATTAGTGTCTGGAAAGGGCACGCTCTACTATGCCACAGTAGACTGGACAAGCAGCTGACATCATAAGATGCCCAGCTGGTCTACCCTTAAATGCACAGCTGCGACAATGTGGTGCATTGACGCAACTAGCAGCTCTGTGGCCTTCCTGACCACAGCTACGGCAGACATCGGACTTGGCCTTACATTGCGCCACTCGATGGTCAAAGCCCATCCACCGAAAACAGCCGGCAACAGGGCTGTCTGGTCGCACTCGGTAGGTAAACCACTTAATGTAGCACCTTCCCGCTTCTAAAAAGGCGGACATTACTTCCTCCGAACCCTCCAGAACGACGTTAGTTTTACCATCTGGCGCCACCTTCCAGGGGCGACTGACCAACCTAACGTCGGATCTCTTTGCCTCAGGACTTAAATTCGTACTGAAGAGTTCTTCCATGAATTCCTCATAGGAGATCTCGGTGTGTACTCCTTGCACCACAACCCTTGGCTCCAACTTCCGGTTGACACTGACGTCCACCACGGGTGGACCGCCACGGGTGGACCGCCCCACCACCCTTTATCGGCCTTACATCATGGATCCTTACGCCGAGTGAAGGACCCACCTCCTTGACCACCTTTTTGATTACTTCCTTAGAGGAAGTTGCAGGCCCCTTACTCCTGACCACAACTGACCAGGTCTCCACCGGCTTCGGCGACATCGGCGCTATTGCCTTCAGCACTGGTGCCGGAGGGGCAGGCGCCGAAGTCGCGGGAGCCACCATTGGTTTGGTCGGACGCGATCCCCCACAACCTCCCGTAAGGGCATCCACCTGCCCGCGAAGATGAGCGTTCTCCGCAATTATGGTCATCAGGAGTGCCTCGTACTTCGAGGTAAGCTCCATAAGACCCCTCATCTCGGAAACCTCAATATTTCCCCCCCCGAAAACCAAAGCGCTAACCTCGGCTGTTACAGCTTTCATAGCTGCAACATGGGTGATAGCGCCACCCCCAACAACACCCCCCTTATTCGCAATACGCTCCCCTTTTTTACCTTTCGTCTTTTCTCCTTCACGCTTTTTGCCTCCTCCTGCCTCCTTCGCTGCTCCGGCTATGGGTTTCGATGCTCCCGTCTCGCTGGCGCTCTCGCACGACCTCCCCAACGGTGGAGTGCCCAGGCGAGCCTTTCTGCGCGGTGGGGGCTTTTCGACTTCCTTTTCGCCCGCCGATGACGCTGCCGTAATCATATCGGTTTCCGACTCCTCGCTCTCGGCGGGTGCCTTTGCTCCTCGCCTTCGTGGTGGAGACATTTTTCTCCTACCCTCGCGATCGCGTAACTACTACACAAGTACGTAACTCGCGATCCGACAAAGTTCGAAATCGGCACTCACGAACGCGTACCTGCACTACAACAATATTGTCAGTGGCCTTCAGGTTTCTTGCGGTCTACACAAAACCGGTGCCCGAACTGTTTGTGGACAATGCGGTCACTGTCTTTTGTTCTACACACACAAAACTTCACACCAGGCAATAACACTGCCTATTGTTTGTAGCACACACCAGGCAAAAACACTGCCTATTTTTTGTAGCACACACCAGGCAAAAACACTGCCTATTGTTTTTAAGCAAACTTAAACGTGCCTAAATTGTCACTGGCCTTCGCACAGGCAATAACACTGTCTATTGTTAGTTTTGTCACTGTACACTTGCACTACAATTTTTAAAGCAATTACCCGCGGTAATGCTTTATGTGTCTCTGGCCTTCGATTTAATTCGCGCCAGGCAATTGTATGTTTTCTATGGTTTCTGTTAACAGAAAAAATTCACTGTTTTCAACTGTCACTAAATTGTTTTATCAATGCGCGAACACGACCGTTCACTACGAGTGTCTACAACAGAGTCAGTAAATAGGGACAACTTTCGTTGTAGATTTACGTGAGTACCTGCCGGCGACGGCCTTACCTCACGGTGTTCAAAACACAACGGATCAATACAATGCGTTGATCAGCGCCCCAAACAATACGAGCTTATGCAAGTATTTATTTGGATACCAGTGGCAGTGTGTCTGGGTCCACACTACCATCTTGGTATGATTCGAGACCGACCTAAAACCTCTTCCGTTTTCGGGTACGGCATCCAGTTACTTGTGTAACTTCTTTTTTCGAACTGAAAATTCAGTTCTTCCAGCATTTAGGTTTAAACCACAGCCACCACGATACTCCCCAAAGGGCCGAACCCAAGGAGCAGATTGAACAGAAGTCCAAGGGCTTTCTGCTCCCCGTGGTACCGGAAAGTCTCCGATCAGACTGCGTAGCCTAAACTACTGCCAGTTGAGCTACCCATTACTCAAATGACTGGTGACATTTGTCGCTTGAACTTCAAATGTCTTTTTATTTGCTTTTTCATTTAAAGTGTTTCTAATATCAGTTCAAGCTGAGTATTATAGCACTATCACTCCATATACTATGCTGATATTACTGTGCAAAGAATATAATAACAGTCATAGTGCATATTGGCTTTTAGTCGGTTCGAGGCCTATCTAAAACCTCTGCCGTACTTTGGGTCCGGCACCCGGTTGCAATGCAACTCCACATTGAACTGACAAAACGTCAGCTCTTCCCGCATTTGGGTATAAACCACAACCACCACGATACTCCCCGAAGGGCCAGTCCGCACGAGCAGGTTGGAGCGAACTCCAAGGGCCCCTGCTCCCCGTGGTACCAGAATTAAGTCTCCGGTCAGACCTCGTAGCCGAAACTACTACCAGTTGAGCATCCATACTGCTCTGGACTGGTAACCAGGGGCTAGACCCCATTCACTCCACACAATCACTCATCTTACACACTAAAAGCTAACCCTAACTTTCAGTTAAACGCCTTCGCCGCTTAAATAATTCACGCGCAAACATTCCTAACTGTTCAGTATACTCATTGCTAGAAACTACATTACCTACAATTAATCGTCCGTCTGTCCAACTAATCCCCACACCCCCAATATTCCTAATGTCTGAATACATCGGGCATTCTGCAATAACATGCACCCAATCCTCCATACGTGCCCCACACAAACACCCCGAACTATCAGAAAGGTGCCTCCGATACAAAAATGCATTCAGAGGCCCATGCCCCGTTAACAAAAATCCCAGACTCAAGCAAAATCTGAAGTCTGGGTTACCCTCAACAAACGTTACATCCCGGATGTATTCATATGTCACCCGACCCTTAGGGCTATTTTCCCAACGGTCCTGCCACCTACGCCTAACCTTTAAATCCAGGAGCCTCTTGCTCTCTAGATAACCCACCCTCTCAACATCAATACCATCTGTCCAATCTGTCCGCAGCATAGAAACACTCAAGCCCCTTCTTAATCTGAATGTAACAGCACGCTGTATAACAATCAGATCAAGAGGGGGTGCACCCAACAACACTTGCATTGCATCCGTCGAAACAGTGCGACACACTGGCAAACAGGCTAGCATCATACAGCGCTGCACGGAGAGTAGTTTTAGGCGACCGAAGACCGTCGTGGCTAATTCCCACCATACTGCAGCTCCATAAGTGGCACAAGCCACAAACAAGCCACGATATATGGTGCGAACAGCACGGCGTCCAAGGCCCCAATCACTCCTCAAAATGCGTCGCACTTTGCCAACAATTGCCTGCAGCCGCTCACCCACACGCACCAAATGTGGGGTGAAACACATTCTTTCTCCTATAGTCAACCCCAGGTATTTAACTTCCTTCACATACCTGATGTTGACCCCATTCACCTTGACAATCGGTGGACGAACCGGCGACAATCTGCCCTTAAGCAGCATATGTCAACCCCCACATCTAAACCCCAGCTATTTACAATTTCTAAAAATTGTACCCCCGACCGTTCTAACTCAGACCGCGATCGACCCTCAACGAGAAGAAGAAGGTCGTCCGCATACGCACAACATTTACAGCGGGGCTCGAGCTGTCCAAGCAGAGAGTCCATCATAAGGTTCCAAATATATGGACCGCAGATGGATCCCTGCGGGCAGCCACGAACCACTCCAATTTCAACACTTCCATTCATACTTACTAGAGAAGCTTTTCTCTCCAAAAAGTAACTCCGCCAAAGAGTAATTTCCGGACAGCGAAGCTCCTCCAGCCGCTGCAAAACTCTATCCCACCTTAAATAATCAAACGCTCCCTTGAAGTCAACAAATATGCCAAGGACATATTTGTTGACATTCTCCTTAACAACACTCTGAACATAAAACCAAGCATCTTCTGTACTGCGTCCTTCCCTGAACCCATACTGCCTATCCGACCATATACCCCGCGTTAGCTCCTGAAGCCGTTCCACCATAACTCTTTCCAATACTTTTCCAAGTACTGGAAGGAGACTGATGCCCCGATAAGAGCGAGGATCACTCCTGATCTTATCAGGAGACTTCAGGAGAGGTACAACCCTAGCAATTTTCCACTCACGTGGAAAATAACCCTCCCACACGCACTTATCATAAATGGCCTCCAAGTATTCCGGAATGAACTTCCACAAGCTTTTACACATCTCTATGTTCAAACCATCAAAACTTGGGGACCGTTTAGACCTGACCAGGCCAAAGGCATACCCCAACTCCCCATCATCTAATGGAGGGACAGGTACCTCCTGTGCTTGGGGTACCTGAACCTCCGCCCTGGGAAAGAACGCACCTAATAGAACCCTCGCACATTCTCTCCACGTAGATAACACAGTGTCACCCACGCAAAGAGAGGTGATATCATCTCTCTTACGACCCCTGCAGATCTTATAGATCTGACCCCAGGGGTCATCCCTATTTTCACTAACAAAATTTCTCCATTCATATTCTTTAACCCTAACTAACATATCTTTATATTCCCTAATTTCACAACAAAAATCATACCTAACCTGTCTGAATTGGACCGTCGAGCGCGTTGAAACTTTCGCCTCAATCGCCTGACAGTCCTCCTCTTCAAGGTTAACTCACGCGTCCACCATTTTATTTTCCTAAGCTTAAAACTTTCACACTTCTTAAGTTCCCTATCATTAACAACCCACACTATCTCATAAAGACGAGCAATCTGCTCATCAACCCCCAAGCCCTCAAACTCACTAAGCGGTATTTCCAATACCGCTTCCCTAACACACCGTCCATATTGGTTCAAGTCAATACCAGAGGTACGCCATCGCCGCAACGGTCTTACAGTAGATAGGGACAACTTTCGTTGTAGACTTACGTGAGTACCTGCCGGCGACGGCCTTACCTCGGCCCCAAACAAAACGAGCTTATGCAAGTATTTGTTTGGATACCAGTGGCAGTGTGTCTGGGTCCACACTACCATCTTGGTATGATTCGAGGCCGACCTAAAACCTCTTCCGTTTTCGGGTACGGCACCCAGTTACTTGTGTAACTTCTTTTTTCGAACTGAAAATTCAATTCTTCCAGCATTTAGGTTTAAACCACAGCCACCACGATACTCCCCAAAGGGCCGAACCCAATGAGCAGATTGAACAGAAGTCCAAGGGCTTTCTGCTCCCCGTGGTACCGGAAAGTCTCCGGTCAGACTGCGTAGCCTAAACTACTGCCAGTTGAGCTACCCATTACTCAAATGACTGGTGACATTTGTCGCTTGAACTTCAAATGTCTTTTTATTCGCTTTTTCATTTAAAGTGTTTCTAATATCAGTTCAAGCTGAGTATTATAGCACTATTACTCCATATACTATGCTGATATTACTGGGCAAAGAATATAATAACAGTCATAGTGCATATTGGCTTTTAGTCGCCTTTTACGACAGGCATGCCTTGCCGCGGGCATATTCTTTCCCCAAACCCGCAGGGGAAAAGTAGATAGGGACAGAGGGAATCTCGTTAATCCATTCATACGCGTCACTAATTAGATGACGAGGCATTTGGCTACCTTAAGAGAGTCATAGTTACACCCGCCGTTTACCCGCGCTTACTTGAATTTCTTCACTTTGACATTCAGAGCACTGGGCAGAAATCACATTGTGTCAACACCCGTTAGGGCCATCACAATGCTTTGTTTTAATTAGACAATCGGATTCCCCAAGTCCGTGCCAGTGCTGAATTGCTTGTTAATTGATAATCGTTATAATTTAAAAAGTATCTATCGAATAATAAATCCTTTAGAAACTTTAGCAAGAAAGTTCCACAATTGGCTACGTAACTACTATCCGGGGAACAAGAATCGAAATTCTCTATTTACCCAGAACGAGTACATAAACCATGGTATTGCTTCCCAATCAAGCCCGACTATCTTAATCTTCAGAGCCAATCCTTATCCCGAAGTTACGGATCTAATTTGCCGACTTCCCTTACCTACATTATTCTATCGACTAGAGACTCTTCACCTTGGAGACCAGCTGCGGATATTGGTACGGCCTGTTGAGAAGTTTGCGTAACCCCACCATAAATTTTCAAGGTCCGAGGAGAAAATATCGACACAACAGTAAATGTCATGCTCTTCTAGTCCATCTACCATATCTCTCTTCGAAAGACTTCCATGGTAGTACGACTATAAAACAGAAAAGAAAACTCTTTCGATACCTCTCGACGGCTTCTTTATGGTCGTTCCTGTTGCCAGGATGAGCACAAGGCCCATTTTTAATAACAAACGGATACTCAACAGGTTACGGAATTGGAACCGTATTCCCTTTCGTTCAAAATTATTCAAGTGTTTAATTACTATGGGATAAAAATTCATTCATTTCATTTCATTAAAACTTGAAAATTTTCGGCTTTCGCCTTGAACTTAGGACCGACTAACTCGTGATCAACCACTGTTCACACGAAACCCTTCTCCACTTCAGTCCTCCAAGGTCTCATTCGATTATTTGCTACTACCACCAAGATCTGTACCAATAGCGGCTCCATGCAGGCTTACGCCAAACACTCTAAGCACACCATTGTACCCTCCTACTCACTAAAGTTTCAAAATTTATAATCCAACCGAAATTGTATTATAAATCATGTACTTTAGCGGTAATGTATAGGTATACAACTTAAGCGCCATCCATTTTAAGGGCTAGTTGCTTCGGCAGGTGAGTTGTTACACACTCCTTAGCGGATTACGACTTCCATGTCCACCGTCCTGCTGTTTTAAGCAACCAACGCCTTTCATGGTATCTGCATGAGTTGTTAATTTAGGCACCGTAACATTACGTTTGGTTCATCCCACAGCGCCAGTTCTGCTTACCAAAAGTGGCCCACTGGGCACATTATATCATAACCTCAACCTTCATATCAAGAAAGGTGAGGTTCTTACCTATTTAAAGTTTGAGAATAGGTTAAGGTCGTTTCGACCCTAAGGCCTCTAATCATTCGCTTTACCAGATAAGATTATTTTACATAATTTTTAAATGCACCAGCTATCCTGAGGGAAACTTCGGAGGGAACCAGCTACTAGATGGTTCGATTGGTCTTTCGCCCCTATACTCAATTCTGACAATCGATTTGCACGTCAGAACTGTTTCGGTCTTCCATCAGGGTTTCCCCTGACTTCAACCTGATCAAGTATAGTTCACCATCTTTCGGGTCACAGCATATATGCTCAAGGTACGCTCCAGTTAGAGGTATAAATAATAATAAATTATCATTATACATAACTATATGGAACGCCCCGGGATTGAATTAATAATGTAATACATTAAAAATTAATCCCATTATTAATACAGTTAAGTTAATTTCGCCATTAGGTTTAATATAACCCAATGACTTGCACATATGTTAGACTCCTTGGTCCGTGTTTCAAGACGGGTCCCGAAGGTATCCTGAATCTTTCGCATTGTTAATCATATAAATGCATACAATTAATATTAAAATCAATGATAATAATATTATTGTAAAATTCAAAAGAATTTTAGCATTATATATAATAAAATCTATCAACACTTTATCAAATCATCAGTAATTATTCTATGTTAATAAGCTAAAAGCAAATTAATTTGAATAAACTTAAAAACCAACGATCTTTTGATAAATATTTTATTATGTTAATAGATTACAATGTCCTTATATGAAAAAAATGCACACTATTACTATAATATTTAAAATTAAATACTACAGTTATAATGATGAATTTTTCATAATGGATATTCAGGTTCATCGGGCTTAACCTCTAAGCAGTTTCACGTACTATTTAACTCTCTATTCAGAGTTATTTTCAACTTTCCCTCACGGTACTTGTTTACTATCGGTCTCATGGTTATATTTAGTTTTAGATGGAGTTTACCACCCACTTAGTGCTGCACTATCAAGCAACACGACTCTTTGGAAATATCTTTCTAGTAATCATTAACGTTATACGGGCCTGGCACCCTCTATGGGTAAATGGCCTCATTTAAGAAGGACTTAAATCGTTAATTTCTCATACTAGATATTAAGATATTCCATACACTGCATCTCACATTTGCCATATAGACAAAGTGACTTAGTGCTGAACTATTTTCTTTTCGCTCGCCGCTACTAAGAAAATCCTTGTTAGTTTCTTTTGCTCCCCTCATTAATATGCTAAAATTCAGGGAGTAGTCCCATATGAGTTGAGGTTGTATAAAATATATTTTAGATTGATTTGTTTATTTTTATTTAATTTTTTTGCTATTTGCTATTTTAAAGAAATATATTTTTATATCTTGATTACTCAATATTATTCAATCTTTTCATCCCTTTTTAAAATTCATAATATAATAATTAATAAAATTAACAACATTATTCCTCCACATATCATATATTTTTTTTTATTATAAATTTTTCTCAATACAATAGAGTGAATTAATTCTAGAATAAAAATTTATTTTATGCTAGACATTCCTCTTATGTATTATTTAATATAATTTAAATAATGTTGAAAATTTTTTCTTTTATGGGAATACTAAGATTCTCATTTATCATAAATTTTCGTTCAAATATGAGGTATTCAAGAATATATTTTCTATATTTCTTTTTATGCTATTAATATTATGGATTGAAAAATACAATCCAATAATATGCCATATGCTTAAATTCTATTAATTGACTAAAAGAATAAGCAACTAATTTAGCATAGTCTTACAACCCTCAACCATATGTAGTCCAAGCAGCACTTTAAAATTAATTAAAGTACATAACAGCATGGACCGCAATATGCGTTCAAAATGTCGATGTTCATGTGTCCTGCAGTTCACACGATGACGCACAGTTTGCTGCGTTCTTCATCGACCCATGAGCCGAGTGATCCACCGCTTAGAGTGATAATTTTTTTGTATTTTTTTAATTCATAGTCAAAGAATTTTAATTTATTGAAAGTATTAATAATTAATCAATAATAAATTTTTAATACAAAAGTTTAAAACATCTTTCAATAAATTGTAATTTTAAACCCAAACATTTGCAACTGCGCATGTCTTAATTCAACAAAAATAGTAATACCTTTTATATATTATTTTCTTCTCTATTTGTGCGTTTTCTTTTTTTAAATTTTTCAACATGTTTTTAATCACAAATAGAAAATACCATAAAAAAAGGTATTACACACGTTAATGTGAACAAGTTAACTTATCATTTATAATATTTTATATAAATATCACAATTAAATATTATTTTCTATATAAATAATAAGTACAGCTATATGTTTAAAGGTTTTTTTATTGCGTTCAAATACAATGTATGCGAAGTTCACAATATAATATATATTGTCATAATGCATTACAAGGAGTTTAAAAAAAAAAAAGAAACAGAAAAACATTCAAAACATTGTATAATTCAAAACATTTTGAATGAAAAGAACAAAAAGAAAACTTTTTTTTCTTTTTTATTCTTTTTTTTTATTTTGTTTTTATATAATTATTTTTTTTTCTTTTCGGATAGGAACACAATAATGATCCTTCCGCAGGTTCACCTACTGAAACCTTGTTACGACTTTTACTTCCTCTAAATAATCAAGTTCGGTCAACTTTTGCGAAACAACCGTGAAACACAAGGCGTCACAGTGATCACGTCCGAAAACCTCACTAAATAATTCAATCGGTAGTAGCGACGGGCGGTGTGTACAAAGGGCAGGGACGTAATCAATGCGAGTTAATGACTCACACTTACTGGGAATTCCAAGTTCATGTGAACAGTTTCAGTTCACAATCCCAAGCATAAAAGTGGTTCAGCGGTTTACCCGGACCTCTCGGTCTAGGAAATACACGTTGATACTTTCATTGTAGCGCGCGTGCAGCCCAGGACATCTAAGGGCATCACAGACCTGTTATTGCTCAATCTCGTTACTGCTAGTCGCAATTTGTCCATTTAAGAAGCTAGTGTCCTTATAATGGGACAAACCAACAGGTACGACTCCACTTATATAAACACATTCAAACACTTGTATATTCAAGATGAACGCATGAATGAAGGCTATATAAGCTTCAACACCATAATCCTGAAAGCATCTATTTAATATATTTGAGTCTCGTTCGTTATCGGAATTAACCAGACAAATCACTCCACGAACTAAGAACGGCCATGCACCACCACCCATAGATTCGAGAAAGAGCTATCAATCTGTCTTACACGCTTATGTTCGGACCTGGTAAGTTTTCCCGTGTTGAGTCAAATTAAGCCGCAGGCTCCACTCCTGGTGGTGCCCTTCCGTCAATTCCTTTAAGTTTCAGCTTTGCAACCATACTTCCCCCGGAGCCCAAAAGCTTTGGTTTCCCGTGAAGCGACTGAGAGAGCCATAGTAGTAGCTACACCCAATTGCTAGCTGGCATCGTTTATGGTTAGAACTAGGGCGGTATCTGATCGCCTTCGAACCTCTAACTTTCGTTCTTGATTAATGAAAACATCTTTGGCAAATGCTTTCGCTTAAGTCAGTCTTACGACGGTCCAAGAATTTCACCTCTCGCGTCGTAATACTAATGCACCCAAACTGCTTCTATTAATCATTACCTCTTGATTTAAAAACCAATGAAAGTAGAACAGAGGTCTTATTTCATTATTCCATGCACAAAATATTCAGGCATTTGGAGCCTGCTTTAAGCACTCTAATTTGTTCAAAGTAATTGTACCGGCCCACAACAACACTCGATGAAGAGCACTGAAGCAGGTTTAAATAGGAGGAATATATAAAAAATACATTGTATTAATTATATATAAGAACTCCACCGGTAATACGCTTACATACATAACGTAATGTACATACCACAATTATAGTTGTACTACCCGTATGAAGCACAAATTCAACTACGAACGTTTTAACCGCAACAACTTTAATATACGCTATTGGAGCTGGAATTACCGCGGCTGCTGGCACCAGACTTGCCCTCCAATAGGTCCTTGTTAAAGGATTTAAAGTGTACTCATTCCAATTACAGGGCCTCGGATATGAGTCCTGTATTGTTATTTTTCGTCACTACCTCCCCGAACTGGGAGTGGGTAATTTACGCGAATCCGGAATCGAACCCTGATTCCCCGTTACCCGTTGCAACCATGGTAGTCCTAGATACTACCATCAAAAGTTGATAGGGCAGACATTTGAAAGATCTGTCGTCGGTACGAGACCATACGATCTGCAAGTTATCTAGAGTTCAACCAATATAACGATCGAATAATCGCTTGGTTTTAGCCTAATAAAAGCACACGTTCCAAAAGGTCCGTGTTTATTTTGCATGTATTAGCTCTAAAATTACCACAGTTATCCAAGTAACTGTTAACGATCTATGGAACCATAACTGATATAATGAGCCTTTTGCGGTTTCACTTTTAATTTGTTTGTACTTAGACATGCATGGCTTAATCTTTGAGACAAGCATATAACTACTGGCAGGATCAACCAGAATAATATATATTTCTTTTTTATATTATGAATCTTATTTGAAAATTATACACAAATACACAAAACATAAAACATAAAAACATTTACAATATACACAACAATTTTTCTATGTTTCTTTCTTTATTATATTCCTTTGAATTGATTTTTTTTTTCATTATATTTCATTTCTATTGTGTGATTTTGTAATGATTTTTTTAATTTTTGTTTTGGTATCGTGAAAAGAATTTTCGTTCTCTATACATATTTATTATTTAATTATGTAAGAACGATATTTCTTCTTATATTGGCAAAATTTTCAAATAATATCATTCTATACATTTTACTTTATTTCAATGCATATAGTAATATATATATCTTTTTTTAAGAGTAAATACATTTTTTTCTTGATTTGAAATTAATAATTTCAAATTCTATTATATTTATTTCAATAATAAATATATGATATAAAGTATTTTCGGGTGCAACACATTAATATTTTATTTTATTTAAAAACCATCCTTTTACACATATATTTTATGAGTAAATATTAGAATAGCTCACAAATAAAACTAAAATATTGTTTAATATTTATTTCTACAATATGTTAGTATAGAATAATAGATTTTTATTTTTTTGTATAAAACAAAATCTATTTCTATTTAAACTAACTGTAGGAAACCAGGAATAAAAAACGCTCATATTATACAATATGTTAGTACAGAATATAGAGTTTTGTATAAAACAAAATCTATTTTTATTTAAACTAACTGTATAAAAACCAGGAATAAAAATTTTTTATTTCTACAATATGTTAGCCACATAGAATATATAGAGTTTTGTATAAAACAAAATCTATTTCTATTTAAACTAACTGTAGGAAACCAGGAATAAAAAACGCTCATAATATACAATATGTTAGTACAGAATATAGAGTTTTGTATAAAACAAAATCTATTTCTATTTAAACTAACTGTATAAAAACCAGGAATAAAAAATTTTTATTTCTACAATATGTTAGCCACATAGAATATATAGAGTTTTGTATAAAACAAAATCTATTTCTATTTAAACTAACTGTAGGAAACCAGGAATAAAAAACGCTCATAATATACAATATGTTAGTACAGAATATAGAGTTTTGTATAAAACAAAATCTATTTCTATTTAAACTAACTGTATAAAAACCAGGAATAAAAAATTTTTATTTTTACAATATGTTAGCCACATAGAATATATAGAGTTTTGTATAAAACAAAATCTATTTCTATTTAAACTAACTGTAGGAAACCAGGAATAAAAAACGCTCATAATATACAATATGTTAGTACAGAATATAGAGTTTTGTATAAAACAAAATCTATTTCTATTTAAACTAACTGTATAAAAACCAGGAATAAAAAATTTTTATTTCTACAATATGTTAGCCACATAGAATATATAGAGTTTTGTATAAAACAAAATCTATTTCTATTTAAACTAACTGTAGGAAACCAGGAATAAAAAACGCTCATAATATACAATATGTTAGTACAGAATATAGAGTTTTGTATAAAACAAAATCTATTTCTATTTAAACTAACTGTATAAAAACCAGGAATAAAAAGGCACACAAAATCAACTTTAATTTTCATATTTACTTAAAAATACATATAAAGTAAAAAATATTTCCATATAAATACTAAGTAAATAAAGTTATACAAGTATGAAAATTTTCATACAAGTACTAAATACATAAATCATATAAGTATAGTAATATTCATACATATAAGTATTTAAAAACAACTTCTTACTAATAAACTAATATAAGAAATTCAAATATATAAAAGTATAATACATTTCCTAGCAGTAAAAAATTTTCATATAAGTACTAAATGTATAAAGTCTATGAAGTAACAAATTTTCATATAAGTACTATTTCAGTATATGTCAATTTGAGCAGATTTGTGCAAATTTGTTATAAATGTTCTCTGCCATGTTGACGTTACCAACCCGAAAATATATGGAAAAATTCTTTAAACCTATTTAAAATTTAAAAACTCATATATACGTGGGTAATTTATATCATTTTCAAATATCGTCATGGTCATAATACAACTAATAACATCAAAAGTATTTTTACAATCGATTTTTTTTTTAATTTTTAACTTGTATGACTTCATATTTAATACTTATATGAAAATTTATTACTTCATAGACTTTATACATTTAATACTTATATGAAAATTTATTCCTTCATAGACTTTATATTTTACTTCATAGACTTTATACATTTAACACTTATATGAAAATTTATTACTTCATAGACTTTATATTTTTTATACTTATATAAAAATTTATTACTTCATAGACTTTATACAATTAATACTTATATGAAAATTTATTACTTCATAGACTTTATACATTTACTACTTATATGAAAATTTATTACTTCATAGAATTTATACATTTAATACTTATATGAAAATTTATTCCTTCATAGACTTTATATTTTACTTCATAGACTTTATACATTTAATACTTATATGAAAATTTATTACTTCATAGACTTTATACATTTAATACTTATATGAAAATTTATTACTTCATAGACTTTATACAATTAATACTTATATGAAAATTTATTACTTCATAGACTTTATACATTTAATACTTATATGAAAATTCATTACTTCATAGACTTTATATTTTTTATACTTATATAAAAATTTATTACTTCATAGACTTTATACAATTAATACTTATATGAAAATTTATTACTTCATAGACTTTATACATTTACTACTTATATGAAAATTTATTACTTCATAGAATTTATACATTTAATACTTATATGAAAATTTATTCCTTCATAGACTTTATATTTTACTTCATAGACTTTATACATTTAATACTTATATGAAAATTTATTACTTCATAGACTTTATACATTTAATACTTATATGAAAATTTATTCCTTCAAAGACTTTATATTTTACTTCATAGACTTTATACATTTAATACTTATATGAAAATTTGTTACTTCATAGACTTTATACAATTAATACTTATATGAAAATTTATTACTTCATAGACTTTATACATTTAATACTTATATGAAAATTTATTACTTCATAGACTTTATACATTTAATACTTATATGAAAATTTATTACTTCATAGACTTTTTACTTTAATACTTATATGAAAATTTATTACTTCATAGACTTTATACAATTAATACTTATATGAAAATTCATTACTTCATAGACTTTATACAATTAATACTTATATGAAAATTTATTACTTCATAGACTTTATACATTTACTACTTATATGAAAATTTATTCCTTCATAGACTTTATACAATTAATACTTATATGAAAATTTATTACTTCATAGACTTTTTACTTTAATACTTATATGAAAATTTATTACTTCATAGACTTTATACAATTAATACTTATATGAAAATTTATTACTTCATAGAATTTATACTTTAATACTTATATGAAAATTTATTACTTCATAGAATTTATACATTTAATACTTATATGAAAATTTATTCCTTCATAGACTTTATATTTTACTTCATAGACTTTATACTTTAATACTTATATGAAAATTTATTACTTCATAGACTTTATACATTTAATACTTATATGAAAATTTATTCCTTCATAGACTTTATATTTTACTTCATAGACTTTATATATTTAATACTTATATGAAAATTTATTACTTCATAGACTTTATACAATTAATACTAATATGAAAATTTATTACTTCATAGACTTTATACATTTAGTACTTATATGAAAATTCATTACTTCATAGACTTTATACATTTAATACTTATATAAAAATTTATTACTTCATAGACTTTATATTTTGCTTCATAGACTTTATACATTTAATACTTATATGAAAATTTATTACTTCATAGACTTTATACATTTAATACTTATATGAAAATTTATTACTTCATAGACTTTATACAATTAATACTTATATGAAAATTTATTACTTCATAGACTTTATACATTTACTACTTATATGAAAATTTATTACTTCATAGACTTTATACAATTAATACTTATATGAAAATTTATTACTTCATAGACTTTTTACTTTAATACTTATATGAAAATGTATTACTTCATAGACTTTATACAATTAATACTTATATGAAAATTTATTACTTCATAGACTTTATATTTGGCTTCATAGACTTTATACATTTAATACTTATATGAAAATTTATTACTTCATAGACTTTATACAATTAATACTTATATGAAAATTTATTACTTCATAGACTTTATACATTTCATACTTATATGAAAATTCACTACTTCTTAATTTTCATTTAATATTGCAAGCAAAGTATTTTGGTTAACATTTTTATTTTCATGTTATTAAAACACTTGATATACTATTATACCATATTGTATAATATGATTTTAATTCAATTACTTTATTACTTTGGTATATTAAATGATAGTCGTTTGATAACAATCCCAACACTTACCTTATTTTCAATAAATATTGAAAACAAAGTTTTATGCGTTCAAATTTTTATTTTCATGTTATGATTCTCTCAAACACTCATTAATATACCATTTGTATAATATGCTTTAATTTCAATTACTTTATTACTTTTGGTATATTAAATGATAGTCGTTTGATAACAATCCCAACACTTACCTTATTTTCAATAAATATTGAAAACAAAGTTTTATGCGTTCAAATTTTTATTTTCATGTTATGCTTCTCTCAAACACTCATTAATATACCATATTGTATATTATGCTTTTATTTCAATTACTTTATTACTTTTGGTATATTAAATGATAGTCGTTTGATAACAATCCCAACACTTACCTTATTTTCAATAAATATTGAAAACAAAGTTTTATGCGTTCAAATTTTTATTTTCATGTTATGATTCTCTCAAACACTCATTAATATAATATACCGTTGTATGTTTTTGATTCTTATACTTTTATTTTTGGTATATTAAATTAAATGATACTTGTTAGATAGAAATTATATTTCATTTTCGTTTCTTCTTTTATTATAATATAAATGAAGATTCTTTTATACTCTCTTACAAAACAATTATATAAATTTAATTTATAATATTTGTATATAATTTACATAAATAAATATTTAATATT
The DNA here is from genome assembly GCF_042242935.1 of Bactrocera oleae. Lineage (NCBI taxonomy): Eukaryota > Metazoa > Arthropoda > Insecta > Diptera > Tephritidae > Bactrocera > Bactrocera oleae. The sequence continues at coordinate 2,244,559 of NW_027212752.1, read as the reverse complement.
ATATATTCTTATATATATACATATATATATAAAATACTTTATCTAATTTAATAATTAAATTAGATTTTTCTTTTATATTATTACATATATATAAACATATAATATTTATTTATTATATGTATAAATTAATATACAAATAAATAAAATCTATATACATTTATAAACAGTATGATCGAATCATCAAGCAAAGCTTATATGAAAATTCATTACTTCATAGACTTTATACATTTAATACTTATATAAAAATTTATTACTTCATAGACTTTATATTTTGCTTCATAGACTTTATACATTTAATACTTATATGAAAATTTATTACTTCATAGACTTTATACATTTAATACTTATATGAAAATTTATTACTTCATAGACTATACATTTACTACTTATATGAAAATTTATTACTTCATAGACTTTATACAATTAATACTTATATGAAAATTTATTACTTTTTACATTTCATACTTATATGAAAATTCACTACTTCTTAATTTTCATTTAATATTGCAAGCAAAGTATTTTGGTTAACATTTTTATTTTCATGTTATTAAAACACTTGATATACTATTATACCATATTGTATAATATGATTTTAATTCAATTACTTTATTACTTTGGTATATTAAATGATAGTCGTTTGATAATAATCCCAACACTTACCTTATTTTCAATAAATATTGAAAACAAAGTTTTATGCGTTCAAATTTTTATTTTCATGTTATGATTCTCTCAAACACTCATTAATATACCATTTGTATAGTCTGCTTTAATTTCAATTACTTTATTACTTTTAGTATATTAAATGATAGTCGTTTGATAACAATCCCAACACTTACCTTATTTTCAATAAATATTGAAAACAAAGTTTTATGCGTTCAAATTTTTATTTTCATGTTATGATTCTCTCAAACACTCATTAATATAATATACCGTTGTATGTTTTTGATTCTTATACTTTTATTTTTGGTATATTAAATTAAATGATACTTGTTAGATAGAAATCATATTTCATTTTCGTTTCTTCTTTTATTATAATATAAATTAAGATTCTTTTATACTCTCTTACAAAACAATTATATAAATTTAATTTATAATATTTGTATATAATTTACATAAATAAATATTTAATATTATATATTCTTATATATATACATATATATATAAAATACTTTATCTAATTTAATAATTAAATTAGATTTTTCTTTTATATTATTACATATATATAAACATATAATATTTATTTATTATATGTATAAATTAATATACAAATAAATAAAATCTATATACATTTATAAACAGTATGATCGAATCATCAAGCAAAGGATAAGCTTCAGTGGATCGCAGTATGGCAACTGCTCTACCACTTACAACACCTTGCCCGTTACCAAAGTCGTTTACAATTGATTCTAGGCATTGGCATTGTATTAAATAATGTTTTAATAAGTAACTAGCGCGTCATACAGGTGATATTTAATCCTCCCGTATTTGCTATGTTACAAATAACATTGGCATCACATATATCCATTGTCGTTTATAAATAAAATTTATAAACTTTAAATGGTTTAGAGAAGCCATACAATGCAATTGCCCCATATTTATCATTGCAGTCCAGCACGGATACGACCTTAGAGGCGTTCAGGCATAATCCAACGGACGTAGCATCATACCACTGTTCGCTCGAACAAGTATTGTACCATTGGTCTGTACCTGCGGTTCCTCTCGTACTACGCAGGAATGCTGTCGCAATAACAATTGTCATTAGTAGGGTAAAACTAACCTGTCTCACGACGGTCTAAACCTAGCTCACGTTCCCTTGAATGGGTGAACAATCCAACGCTTGGTGAATTTTGCTTCACAATGATAGGAAGAGCCGACATCAAAGGATCAAAAAGCGACGTCGCTATGAACGCTTGGCCGCCACAAGCCAGTTATCCCTGTGGTAACTTTTCTGACACCTCTTGTTAAAAACTCTTTAAACCAAAAGGATCGATAGGCCGAGCTTTTGCTGTCTCTGTGTGTACTGAACACCGAGATCAAGTCAGCATTTGCCCTTTTGCTCTATGTGTGGTTTCTGTCCGCACTGAGCTGGCCTTGGGACACCTCCGTTATTATTTGAGAGATGTACCGCCCCAGTCAAACTCCCCACCTGGCAATGTCCTTGAATTGGATCATACCTGAGTGTTGGAGTTATACCAAATTTTAATTATAATAATAACACCGAAGTGCTACCATTTCATTAAAAAAAGTTTACAATTATATAACAAACTCGTGGTACTTTGATCAAGAAGCTTGCATCAAAACCCAATACCATAAGATATATAAATATACCCATATAATGGCTAAGCAATGATACACGTTCCACTTAATCAAGTAAGTAAGGAAACAGTAAGAGTAGTGGTATTTCATTGTTGATATATAACCGAAATTATATATCTCCCACTTATGCTACACCTCTTATGTCTTCTTACACTGCCAGACTAGAGTCAAGCTCAACAGGGTCTTCTTTCCCCGCTAATTATTCCAAGCCCGTTCCCTTGGCTGTGGTTTCGCTAGATAGTAGATAGGGACAACGTCCGGTGTGTTTAACGTGAGTACCTGCCGTCGACGGCCTTATCTCACGGCGCTCAAAAGCACAGCGTATCAATACAATGCGTTGATCAGCGCCCCGAAAATGCTAGGCATTTTTCAGTACCGATTGGTAGTGTGGGATGGACACACTACACACCTTGGTAAGGTTCGAGGCCTATCTAAAACCTCTGCCGTACTTTGGGTCCGGCACCCAGTTGCAATGCAACTCCACATTGAACTGACAAAACGTCAGCTCTTCCCGCATTTGGGTATAAACCACAACCACCACGATACTCCCGGAAGGGCCAGTCCGCACGAGCAGGTTGGAGCGAACTCCAAGGGCCCCTGCTCCCCGTGGTACCAGAATTAAGTCTCCGGTCAGACCTCGTAGCCGAAACTACTACCAGTTGAGCATCCATACTGCTCTGGACTGGTAACCAGGGGCTAGACCCCATTCACTCCACACAATCACTCATCTTACACACTAAAAGCTAACCCTAACCTTCAGTTAAACGCCTTCGCCGCTTAAATAACTCACGCGCAAACATTCCTAACTGTTCAGTATACTCATTGCTAGAAACTACATTACCTACAATTAAACGTCCGTCTGTCCAACTAATCCCCACACCCCCAATATTCCTAATGTCTGAATACATCGGGCATTCTGCAATAACATGCACCCAATCCTCCATAGGTGCCCCACACAAACACCCCGAACTATCAGAAAGGTGCCTCCGATACAAAAATGCATTCAGAGGCCCATGTCCCGTTAACAAAAATGCCAGACTCAAACAAAATCTGAAGTCTGGGTTACCCTCAACAAACGTTACATCCCGGATGTATTTATATGTCACCCGACCCTTAGGGCTATTATCCCAACGGTCCTGCCACCCACGCCTAACCTTTAAATCCAGGAGCCTCTTGCTCTCTAGATAACCCACCCTCTCAACATCAATACCGTCCAATCTGTCCGCAGCATAGAAACACTCAAGCCCCTTCTTAATCTGAATGTAACAGCACGCTGTATAACAATCAGATCAAGAGGGGGTGCACCCAACAACACTTGCATTGCATCCGTCGAAACAGTGCGACAAACAGGCAAACATGCAAGCATCATGCAACGTTGCTCCGAGAGGAGTTTTCGGCGACCAGAGACCGTCATCGCTGATTCCTACCATACAGCAGCCCCATAAGTGGCACAAGCCACAAACAAGCCACGATATATGGTGCGAACAGCACGGCGTCCAAGGCCCCAATCACTCCTCAAAATGCGTCGCACTTTGCCAACAATTGCCTCCAGCCGCTCACCCACACGCACCAAATGTGGGGTGAAACACATTCTTTCTCCTATAGTCAACCCCAGGTACTTAACTTCCTTCACATACCTGATGTTGACCCCATTCACCTTGACAATCGGTGGACGAACCGGCGACAATCTGCCCTTAAGCAGCATTGTAACCGTTTTGTCCACCGATATGTCAACCCCCACATCTAAACCCCAGCTATTTACAATTTCTAAAAATTGTCCCCCCGACCGTTCTAACTCAAACCGCGATCGACCCTCAACGAGAAGAAGAAGGTCGTCCGCATACGCACAACATTTACAGAGGGGCTCGAGCTGTCCAAGCAGAGAGTCCATCATAAGGTTCCAAATATATGGACCGCAGATGGATCCCTGCGGGCAGCCACGAACCACTAGATATTTCAACACTTCCATTCATTCTTACTAGAGAAGCTTTTCTCTCCGAAAAGTAACTCCGCCAAAGAGTAATTTCCGGACAGCCAAGCTCCTCCAGCCGCTGCAAAACTCTATCCCACCTTAAATAATCAAACGCTCCCTTGAAGTCAACAAATATGCCAAGGACATATTTGTTGACATTCTCCTTAACAACACTCTGAACATAAAACCAAGCATCTTCTGTACTGCGTCCTTCCCTGAACCCATACTGCCTATCCGACCATATACCCCGCGTTAGCTCCTGAAGCCGTTCCACCATAACTTTTTCCAATACTTTTCCAAGTACTGGAAGGAGACTGATGCCCCGATAAGAGCGAGGATCACTCCTGATCTTATCAGGAGACTTCAGGAGAGGTACAACCCTAGCAATTTTCCACTCACGTGGAAAATAACCCTCCCACACGCACTTATCATAAATGGCCTCCAAGTATTCCGGAATGAACTTCCACAAGCTTTTACACATCTCTCCGTTCAAACCATCAAAACCTGGGGACCGTTTAGACCTGACCAGGCCAAAGGCATACCCCAACTCCCCATGATCTAATGGAGGGACAGGTACCTCCTGTGCTTGGGGTACCTGAACCTCCGCCCTGGGAAAGAACGCACCTAATAGAACCCCCGCACACTCTCTCCACGTAGATAACACAGTGTCACCTACGCAAAGAGAGGTGATATCATCTCTCTTACGACCCCTGCAGATCTTATAGATCTGACCCCAGGGGTCATCCCTATTTTCACTAACAAAACTTCTCCATTCATATTCTTTAACCCTAACTAACATATCTTTATATTCCCTTATTGCACAACAAAAATCATACCTAACCTGAGCTAACCTGTCTGAATTGGACCGTCGAGCGCGTTGGAACTTTCGCCTCAATCGCCTGACAGTCCTCCTCTTCAAGGTTAACTCACGCGTCCACCATTTTATTTTCCTAAGCTTAAAACTTTCACACTTCTTAAGTTCCCTATCATTAACAACCCACACTATCTCATAAAGACGAGCAATCTGCTCATCAACCCCCAAGCCCTCAAACTCACTAAGCGGTATTTCCAATACCGCTTCCCTAACACACCGTCCATATTGGTTCAAGTCAATACCAGAGGTACGCCATCGCCGCAACGGACTTACGAACTGTAAAGGGGGGGACTGAGAAGAAACCATAATTTGAATCAAATTATGATCACTCAATCCCCACCCTCCCTTAATTTCCCACCCAACACGAAAAACTCTATTTGCTGCCTCGTTCATCAAAGTCACGTCAATGTCACTGACACCCCTAGGCCCATCAAAAGTATACCACTCGCTCGGCTCGTTTAGAATGTGAAGGTTTTTACCCACCACCCATTCACTTAATACCACTCCACGACTGTGGCTTTGATATCCAGACGAATGCCGGGATACCTTACTAAACCACATCGAAGACGTAGCATTCGCGTCCAAGCCAAGTATAAGAGGACTACCACTCGCAAGTAGTAGTACCTTATCCATATAACTCAGATAAGGCTCTAAGGGCTCACCAAATTTACAATAGATACTAGCAACAAGTATTCTACCAAACCCCCCCTCTACAGAAACACATACACCCAGTTGTGAGGAATCCACAACTACACAATCATAGTTGGGATCACTCACAACAATTGCAGCATTAGCCCTAACGTCCAAAAAGACCCTGAAACCACCCGGAAAACCTCGAACCACACCATTGGTGGCGTAGGGCTCCTGGAGTAAGGCAATGCCGCACCCCCCCTCAGTCATATACCCCCCCAACTCGCACATTACGGCATACGACCCCTGACAGTTTAACTGAATAATCCCCCCCATCAGTGTCTGGCGAGGGCGCGCTCAACAATCCCACAATATATCGGGCAGACAGCCGACATCATAAAATGCCCAGCTGGCCTACCCTTGAATGCACAGTTACGGCAATGGATTGCATTGACGCAACTGGCAGCTCTGTGGCCTTCCTGACCGCACCTCCGGCAGACATCTGATTTGGCCCTACACTCAGCGACCCTATGACCAAAACCCATACACCGGAAGCAGCCAGCAATGGGGTTATCCGGTCGCACCCGGAAGGAGAACCACTTGATGTAGCACCTACCTGCCTCCAAGAGGGCGGACATCATTTTGTCCGTACCCTCAAGAACAACATTAGTGCTACCATCAGGAGCCACCTTCCAGGGACGACTGACCATCCTTACTTCCGACTTCTGGGACGCCGAGCTAAATTCTGGAAGGTTCAACCGGAGAAGTTCTTCCATGAATTCCTCATGGGGGATCTCCGTGTAAACCCCCTGAACCACAACCCGAGGACCCAACTTCCGGTTGACACTCACGTCTAACCCCACCTCCCCAAACTTTGCGTTAGTCGCCACTTTTTCTCTCTCAGAAACAGAAGGTGTGCGGATCACCGCTCCACCACCCTTGATAGGCTTCACCTCATGGATCCTCACACCGAGTGAAGGACCCACCTCCTTAACTACCTTTCTAATTACTTCCTTAGAGGAAGTTGCAGGTCCCTTGCTCCTGACTACAACAGACCAAGTTTCAACAGGCTTCGGCGCCACCGGTGCAATCGCCTCCAGTACAGGTGCTGGGGGCGGAGGCATCGGTGCCGATGGAGCCGGCATTGACCTGCTCGGTGGCAAGGAGTGTCCCCCACAGCCTCCTCTAAGGGCATCAACTTGACCGCGAAGATGGGCATTCTCGGTAATAACCGTCATTAGGAGTGCTTCATATTTAGAAGCAAGCTCCCTTGCCAAATTCACGGTTGCCACCCTTATTATTTTTCTTCTTCACCATGTTGGAACTAACATCTATTTCCTTTCCACCCTCACTAACACGCCCAACACCTCTTGCAGCCTTAACCTCACCACCTTTATCAACACTCAGCTTAGTGTCGCCCCCCTTCTTAACTGTGTCAGCAGTATCCCCTGTCTCACACGAACTACTGCTTTCACTGGAGTCAGTGAAGCGCACAAAGCCCCCCGATTTCGCCAAAGGTGGTGACCTCAACCTAACCTTTCTGCGCACCGGTGACCCATCAGTAGATGACACTGCACTATCCTCACCGGACGACGCCCCTACAACCATTGTTGCAGGCACAGACCCATCGCCCTCAGCAAGGGACTTAACCTTCCTCCTCCGTGGGGGAGGCATCTTCAATCTAGATCCCCTACCAGGCAGGCTGATCCGCCGGTAAAAAACACTGGCGCAGAAGCCCCTGTTCCGGAAAGATCAAACAGTCGCTCACCAGGCACGTGCGATTGAACGCACTGAAGAAGCTAACTCGCGCGTAAACCAGCTCAATAGCAGTTACCACCCAAACAGTCGATTATCGCGTTATCGCAGGGACACAACTCACACCTCCAGCCAAAGGCGTGGAAGAGGTCACTCAATTAACCGCCGGACAGAACAAAGTCCCCGTAACGGTTGCGAATCGACCGATGTGACGTTGTATCAATCGCACCGTGGGCTAAAAGTCAACCACTATGACCTTAATTCACCCTGGAGTCAGCGCCTCCAATACTAGGGCAACCACTAACACCCTGTAAGCAAAACTGCCGAAATCCCCTAGAAAACAGCAGCAACTGAAAACCAGACACTCAACACAGCACTCCTGAATAGGCAACCCAAGTCAAAAACACCACCACGGCACAGCCACGGAGACTACGGACGGGCCCACCTACAAAACCTGCTGTACCCTAATCTACGAATCTAATCCAGAGAAAAAAAAAAAAAATTTTATACAACTATCCCACACCCACTTGCACAAACGCAGGCGTTGTAAGCGCCAACTACAAAATTTACAAAAATTTACAAAAATTTCTCAAAAAACCACTGTACACAAATCTACTTGCAAGCTAAAATAAAATTTTCACTCAAGTAGGCGTTGTATTCGTATTCAAAGCCAAGTGAGTAATTTTGAAAAAAATTTCCCAACAAAACCACTGTGCGCAAATCTACCTGCAAGCTAAAAATAAAATTTTTACTCAAGTAGGCGTTGTAATCATATACAAAGCCTACTACAATATACAAAAAGGCTCTAGTATATAAAGTACCTGAGCACCAAAAAACTACTCTTCAATACACTAGTACACCAGTAGGCGTAGCAAATATGTATCGAAGTATCAAAGCCTACTAAGACAAGTTAAAAGGCACAAAGCCCAAAGTGCTTGTACACACAAGCAAACAAGCACTAAAAACACTTGTTTTAGTACCAAAGCCTGCTCAATAACAATCTGCCAATTTTATTAATACAAACATATACTCACATATATTAATATGGAACACCTGCGTGCACACACACTATTAAATATATACTATTCACGAATCGCTCACTAACACAATGAAAAACTCACATATACACTACGAATTGACTGAAATTAATTTCAAACACGAGCTAATACGTCTGCTCGCTACGAATGCCTACGATTGAATGAGTAGATAGGGACAACTTGCGTTGTAGATTAACGTGAGTACCTGCCGGCGACGGCCTTACCTCACGGTGGTCAAGAGCACGGCGTATCAATACACGCGTCTGATAAACGCCCCAAATAATACAAGAATTTTGGCAAGTATAGTACTTGGATACCAAAGGCAGTGTGTCTGGGTCCACACTACCATCTTGGTATGATTCGAGGCCGACCTAAAACCTCTTCCGTTTTCGGGTACGGCACCCAGTTACTTGTGTAACTTCTTTTTTTCGAACTGAAAATTCAGTTCTTCTAGCATTTAGGTTTAAACCACAGCCACCACGATACTCCCCAAAGGGCCGAACCCAATGAGCAGATTGAACAGAAGTCCAAGGGCTTTCTGCTCCCCGTGGTACCGGAAAGTCTCCGGTCAGACTGCGTAGCCTAAACTACTGCCAGTTGAGCTCCCCATTACTCAAATGACTGGTGACATTTGTCGCTTGAACTTCAAATGTCTTTTTATTAGCTTTTTTCATTTAAAGTGTTTCTAATATCAGTTCAAGCTGAGTATTATAGCACCATCACTCCACATACTATGCTGATATTACTGGGCAAAGAATATAATAACAGTCATAGTGCATATTGGCTTTTAGTCGCCTTTTACGACAGACATGCCTTGCCGCGGGCATATTCTATCCCCTGCCCGCAGGGGTAGTAGATAGGGACAACGTCCGGTGTGTTTAACGTGAGTACCTGCCGTCGACGGCCTTATCTCATGGCGCTCAAAGCACAGCGTATCAATACAATGCGTTGATCAGCGCCCCGAAAATGCTAGGCATTTTTCAGTACCGATTGGTAGTGTGGGATGGACACACTACACACCCTGGTAAGGTTCGAGGCCTATCTAAAACCTCTGCCGTACTTTGGGTCCGGCACCCGGTTGTAATGCAACTCCACATTGAACTGCCAAAACGTCAGCTCTTCCCGCATTTGGGTATAAACCACAACCACCACGATACTCCCCGAAGGGCCAGTCCGCACGAGCAGGTTGGAGCGAACTCCAAGGGCCCCTGCTCTCCGTGGTACCAGAATTAAGTCTCCGGTCAGACCTCGTAGCCGAAACTACTACCAGTTGAGCATCCATACTGCTCTGGACTGGTAACCAGGGGCTAGACCCCATTCACTCCACATAATCACTCATCTTACACACTAAAAGCTAACCCTAACCTTCAATTAAACGCCTTCGCCGCTTAAGTAACTCACGCGCAAACATTCCTAACTGTTCAGTATACTCATTGCTAGAAACTACATTACCTACAATTAAACGTCCGTCTGTCCAACTAATCCCCACACCCCCAATATTCCTAATGTCTGAATACATCGGGCATTCTGCAATAACATGCACCCAATCCTCCATACGTGCCCCACACAAACACCCCGAACTATCAGAAAGGTGCCTCCGATACAAAAATGCATTCAGAGGCCCGTGCCCCGTTAACAAAAATCCCAGACTCAAACAAAATCTGAAGTCTGGGTTACCCTCAACAAACGTTACATCCCGGATGTATTCATATGTCACCCGACCCTTAGGGCTATTATCCCAACGGTCCTGCCACCCACGCCTAACCTTTAAATCCAGGAGCCTCTTGCTCTCTAGATAACCCACCCTCTCAACATCAATACCATCTGTCCAATCTGTCCGCAGCATAGAAACACTCAAGCCCCTTCTTAATCTGAATGTAACAGCACGCTGTATAACAATCAGATCAAGAGGGGGTGCACCCAACAACACTTGCATTGCATCCGTCGAAACAGTGCGACAAACAGGCAAACATGCAAGCATCATGCAACGTTGCACCGAGAGGAGTTTTCGGCGACCAGAGACCGTCATCGCTGATTCCCACCATACAGCAGCCCCATAAGTGGCACAAGCCACAAACAAGCCACGATATATGGTGCGAACAGCACGGCGTCCAAGGCCCCAATCACTCCTCAAAATGCGTCGCACTTTGCCAACAATTGCCTGCAGCCGCTCACCCACACGCACCAAATGTGGGGTGAAACACATTCTTTCTCCTATAGTAAACCCCAGGTACTTAACTTCCTTCACATACCTGATGTTGACCCCATTCACCTTGACAATCGGTGGACGAACCGGCGACAATCTGCCCTTAAGCAGCATTGTAACCGTTTTGTCCACCGATATGTCAACCCCCACATCTAAACCCCAGCTATTTACAATTTCTTAAAATTGTCCCCCCGACCGTTCTAACTCAGACCGCGAGCGACCCTCAACGAGAAGAAGAAGGTCGTCCGCATACGCACAACATTTACAGAGGGGCTCGAGCTGTCCAAGCAGAGAGTCCATCATAAGGTTCCAAATATATGGACCGCAGATGGATCCCTGCGGGCAGCCACGAACCACTCCAATTTCAACACTTCCATTCATACTTACTAGAGAAGCTTTTCTCTCCGAAAAGTAACTCCGCCAAAGAGTAATTTCCGGACAGCGAAGCTCCTCCAGCCGCTGCAAAACTCTATCCCACCTTAAATAATCAAACGCTCCCTTGAAGTCAACAAATATGCCAAGGACATATTTGTTGACATTCTCCTTAACAACACTCTGAACATAAAACCAAGCATCTTCTGTACTGCGTCCTTCCCTGAACCCATACTGCCTATCCGACCATATACCCCGCGTTAGCTCCTGAAGCCGTTCCACCATAACTCTTTCCAATACTTTTCCAAGTACTGGAAGGAGACTGATGCCCCGATAAGAGCGAGGATCACTCCTGATCTTATCAGGAGACTTCGGGAGAGGTACAACCCTAGCAATTTTCCACTCACGTGGAAAATAACCCTCCCACACGCACTTATCATAAATGGCCTCCAAGTATTCCGGAATGAACTTCCACAAGCTTTTACACATCTCTCCGTTCAAACCATCAAAACCTGGGGACCGTTTAGACCTGACCAGGCCAAGGGCATACCCCAACTCCCCATGATCTAATGGAGGGACAGGTACCTCCTGTGCTTGGGGTACCTGAACCTCCGCCCTGGGAAAGAACGCACCTAATAGAACCCCCGCACACTCTCTCCACGTAGATAACACAGTGTCACCTACGCAAAGAGAGGTGATATCATCTCTCTTACGACCCCTGCAGATCTTATAGATCTGACCCCAGGGGTCATCCCTATTTTCACTAACAAAATTTCTCCATTCATATTCTTTAACCCTAACTAACATATCTTTATATTCCCTAATTTCACAACAAAAATCATACCTAACCTGAGCTAACCTGTCTGAATTGGACCGTCGAGCGCGTTGGAACTTTCGCCTCAATCGCCTGACAGTCCTCCTCTTCAAGGTTAACTCACGCGTCCACCATTTTATTTTCCTAAGCTTAAAACTTTCACACTTCTTAAGTTCCCTATCATTAACAACCCACACTATCTCATAAAGACGAGCAATCTGCTCATCAACCCCCAAGCCCTCAAACTCACTAAGCGGTATTTCCAATACCGCTTCCCTAACACACCGTCCATATTGGTTCAAGTCAATACCAGAGGTACGCCATCGCCGCAACGGACTTACGAACTGTAAAGGGGGGGACTGAGAAGAAACCATAATTTGAATCAAATTATGATCACTCAATCCCCACCCTCCCTTAATTTCCCACCCAACACGAAACACTCTATTTGCTGCCTCGTTCATCAAAGTCACGTCAATGTCACTGACACCCCTAGGCCCATCAAAAGTATACCACTCGCTCGGCTCGTTTAGAATGTGAAGGTTTTTACCCACCACCCATTCACTTAATACCACTCCACGACTGTGGCTTTGATATCCAGACGAATGCCGGGATACCTTGCTAAACCACATCGAAGACGTAGCATTCGCGTCCAAGCCAAATATAAGAGGACTACCACTCGCAAGTAGTAGTACCTTAGCCATATAACTCAGATAAGGCTCTAAGGGCTCACCAAATTTACAATAGATACTAGCAACAAGTATTCTACCAAACCCCCCCTCTACAGAAACACATACACCCAGTTGTGAGGAATCCACAACTACACAATCATAGTTGGGATCACTCACAACAATTGCAGCATTAGCCCTAACGTCCAAAAAGACCCTGAAACCACCCGGAAAACCTCGAACCACACCATTGGTGGCGTAGGGCTCCTGGAGTAAGGCAATGCCGCACCCCCCCTCAGTCATATGCCCCCCCAACTCGCACATTACGGCATACGACCCCTGACAGTTTAACTGAATAATCCCCCCCATCAGTGTCTGGCGAGGGCGCGCTCAACAATCCCACAATATATCGGGCAGACAGCCGACATCATAAAATGCCCAGCTGGCCTACCCTTGAATGCACAGTTACGGCAATGGATTGCATTGACGCAACTGGCAGCTCTGTGGCCTTCCTGACCGCACCTCCGGCAGACATCTGATTTGGCCCTACACTCAGCGACCCTATGACCAAAACCCATACACCGGAAGCAGCCAGCAATGGGGTTATCCGGTCGCACCCGGAAGGAGAACCACTTGATGTAGCACCTACCTGCCTCCAAGAGGGCGGACATCATTTTGTCCGTACCCTCAAGAACAACATTAGTGCTACCATCAGGAGCCACCTTCCAGGGACGACTGACCATCCTTACTTCCGACTTCTGGGACGCCGAGCTAAATTCTGGAAGGTTCAACCGGAGAAGTTCTTTCATGAATTCCTCATGGGGGATCTCCGTGTAAACCCCCTGAACCACAACCCGAGGACCCAACTTCCGGTTGACACTCACGTCTAACCCCACCTCCCCAAACTTTGCGTTAGTCGCCACTTTTTCCCTCTCAGAAACAGAAGGTGTGCGGATCACCGCTCCACCACCCTTGATAGGCTTCACCTCATGGATCCTCACACCGAGTGAAGGACCCACCTCCTTAACTACCTTTCTAATTACTTCCTTAGAGGAAGTTGCAGGTCCCTTGCTCCTGACCACAACAGACCAGGTTTCAACAGGCTTCGGCGCCACCGGTGCAATCGCCTCCAGTACAGGTGCTGGGGGCCGAGGCATCGGTGCCGATGGAGCCGGCATTGACCTGCTCGGTGGCGAGGAGTGTCCCCCACAGCCTCCTCTAAGGGCATCAACTTGACCGCGAAGATGGGCATTCTCGGTAATAACCGTCATTAGGAGTGCTTCATATTTAGAAGCAAGCTCCATCAGCCCCTTCACGGTTTCCATCTCAAACTTCTTGTCTCCAAAGACCAATCCGCTTAGCTCCCCAGTAATCCTCTTAACAGCACCAACATGGCTTACCGCACTACCACCACCAGCAACAGCGCCCTTGGCAAATTCACGGTTGCCACCCTTATTATTTTTCTTCTTCACCATGATGGAACTAACATCTATTTCCTTTCCACCCTCACTAACACGCCCAACACCTCTTGCAGCCTTAACCTCACCACCTTTATCAACACTCATCTTAGTGTCGCCCCCCTTCTTAACTGTGTCAGCAGTATCCCCTGTCTCACACGAACTACTGCTTTCACTGGAGTCAGTGAAGCGCACAAAGCCCCCCGATTTCGCCAAAGGTGGTGACCTCAACCTAACCTTTCTGCGCACCGGTGACCCATCAGTAGATGACACTGCACTATCCTCACCGGACGACGCCCCTACAACCATTTTTGCAGGCACAGACCCATCGCTCTCAGCAAGGGACTTAACCTTCCTCCTCCGTGGGGGAGGCATCTTCAATCTAGATCCCCTACCAGGCAGGCTGATCCGCCGGTAAAAAACACTGGCGCAGAAGCCCCTGTTCCGGAAAGATCAAACAGTCGCTCACCAGGCACGTGCGATTGAACGCACTGAAGAAGCTAACTCGCGCGTAAACCAGCTCAATAGCAGTTACCACCCAAACAGTCGATTATCGCGTTATCGCAGGGACACAACTCACACCTCCAGCCAAAGGCGTGGAAGAGGTCACTCAATTAACCGCCGGACAGAACAAAGTCCCCGTAACGGTTGCGAATCGACCGATGTGACGTTGTATCAATCGCACCGTGGGCTAAAAGTCAACCACTATGACCTTAATTCACCCTGGAGTCAGCGCCTCCAATACTAGGGCAACCACTAACACCCTGTAAGCAAAACTGCCGAAAACCCCTAGAAAACAGCAGCAACTGAAAACCAGACACTCAACACAGCACTCCTGAATAGGCAACCCAAGTCAAAAACACCACCACGGCACAGCCACGGAGACTACGGACGGGCCCACCTACAAAACCTGCTGTACCCTAATCTACGAATCTAATCCAGAAAAAAACAAAAAACAAAAAAAAAAAAAAAAAAATTTTTTTTACAACTATCCTACACCCTAACGCTCCCACTTGCACAAACGCAGGCGTTGTAAGCGCCAACTACAAAATTTACAAAAATTTACAAAAATTTCTCAAAAAACCACTGTACACAAATCTACTTGCAAGCTAAAATAAAATTTTCACTCAAGTAGGCGTTGTATTCGTATTCAAAGCCAAGTGAGTAATTTTGAAAAAAATTTCCCAACAAAACCACTGTACGCAAATCTACCTGCAAGCTAAAAATAAAATTTTTACTCAAGTAGGCGTTGTAATCATATACAAAGCCTACTACAATATACAAAAAGGCTCTAGTATATAAAGTACCTGAGCACCAAAAAACTACTCTTCAATACACTAGTACACCAGTAGGCGTAGCAAATATGTATCGAAGTATCAAAGCCTACTAAGACAAGTTAAAAGGCACAAAGCCCAAAGTGCTTGTACACACAAGCAAACAAGCACTAAAAACACTTGTTTTAGTACCAAAGCCTGCTCAATAACAATCTGCCAATTTTATTAATACAAACATATACTCACATATATTAATATGGAACACCTGCGTGCACACACACTATTAAATATATACTATTCACGAATCGCTCACTAACACAATGAAAAACTCACATATACACTACGAATTGACTGAAATTAATTTCAAACACGAGCTAATACGTCTGCTCGCTACGAATGCCTACGATTGAATGAGTAGATAGGGACAACTTGCGTTGTAGATTAACGTGAGTACCTGCCGGCGACGGCCTTACCTCACGGTGGTCAAGAGCACGGCGTATCAATACACGCGTCTGATAAACGCCCCAAATAATACAAGAATTTTGGCAAGTATAGTACTTGGATACCAAAGGCAGTGTGTCTGGGTCCACACTACCATCTTGGTATGATTCGAGGCCGACCTAAAACCTCTTCCGTTTTCGGGTACGGCACCCAGTTACTTGTGTAACTTCTTTTTTTCGAACTGAAAATTCAGTTCTTCTAGCATTTAGGTTTAAACCACAGCCACCACGATACTCCCCAAAGGGCCGAACCCAATGAGCAGATGGAACAGAAGTCCAAGGGCTTTCTGCTCCCCGTGGTACCGGAAAGTCTCCGGTCAGACTGCGTAGCCTAAACTACTGCCAGTTGAGCTCCCCATTACTCAAATGACTGGTGACATTTGTCGCTTGAACTTCAAATGTCTTTTTATTAGCTTTTTTCATTTAAAGTGTTTCTAATATCAGTTCAAGCTGAGTATTATAGCACCATCACTCCACATACTATGCTGATATTACTGGGCAAAGAATATAATAACAGTCATAGTGCATATTGGCTTTTAGTCGCCTTTTACGACAGACATGCCTTGCCGCGGGCATATTCTATCCCCTGCCCGCAGGGGTAGTAGATAGGGACAACGTCCGGTGTGTTTAACGTGAGTACCTGCCGTCGACGGCCTTATCTCATGGCGCTCAAAAGCACAGCGTATCAATACAATGCGTTGATCAGCGCCCCGAAAATGCTAGGCATTTTTCAGTACCGATTGGTAGTGTGGGATGGACACACTACACACCCTGGTAAGGTTCGAGGCCTATCTAAAACCTCTGCCGTACTTTGGGTCCGGCACCCGGTTGTAATGCAACTCCACATTGAACTGCCAAAACGTCAGCTCTTCCCGCATTTGGGTATAAACCACAACCACCACGATACTCCCCGAAGGGCCAGTCCGCACGAGCAGGTTGGAGCGAACTCCAAGGGCCCCTGCTCTCCGTGGTACCAGAATTAAGTCTCCGGTCAGACCTCGTAGCCGAAACTACTACCAGTTGAGCATCCATACTGCTCTGGACTGGTAACCAGGGGCTAGACCCCATTCACTCCACATAATCACTCATCTTACACACTAAAAGCTAACCCTAACCTTCAATTAAACGCCTTCGCCGCTTAAATAACTCACGCGCAAACATTCCTAACTGTTCAGTATACTCATTGCTAGAAACTACATTACCTACAATTAAACGTCCGTCTGTCCAACTAATCCCCACACCCCCAATATTCCTAATGTCTGAATACATCGGGCATTCTGCAATAACATGCACCCAATCCTCCATACGTGCCCCACACAAACACCCCGAACTATCAGAAAGGTGCCTCCGATACAAAAATGCATTCAGAGGCCCATGCCCCGTTAACAAAAATCCCAGACTCAAACAAAATCTGAAGTCTGGGTTACCCTCAACAAACGTTACATCCCGGATGTATTCATATGTCACCCGACCCTTAGGGCTATTATCCCAACGGTCCTGCCACCCACGCCTAACCTTTAAATCCAGGAGCCTCTTGCTCTCTAGATAACCCACCCTCTCAACATCAATACCATCTGTCCAATCTGTCCGCAGCATAGAAACACTCAAGCCCCTTCTTAATCTGAATGTAACAGCACGCTGTATAACAATCAGATCAAGAGGGGGTGCACCCAACAACACTTGCATTGCATCCGTCGAAACAGTGCGACAAACAGGCAAACATGCAAGCATCATGCAACGTTGCACCGAGAGGAGTTTTCGGCGACCAGAGACCGTCATCGCTGATTCCCACCATACAGCAGCCCCATAAGTGGCACAAGCCACAAACAAGCCACGATATATGGTGCGAACAGCACGGCGTCCAAGGCCCCAATCACTCCTCAAAATGCGTCGCACTTTGCCAACAATTGCCTGCAGCCGCTCACCCACACGCACCAAATGTGGGGTGAAACACATTCTTTCTCCTATAGTAAACCCCAGGTACTTAACTTCCTTCACATACCTGATGTTGACCCCATTCACCTTGACAATCGGTGGACGAACCGGCGACAATCTGCCCTTAAGCAGCATTGTAACCGTTTTGTCCACCGATATGTCAACCCCCACATCTAAACCCCAGCTATTTACAATTTCTTAAAATTGTCCCCCCGACCGTTCTAACTCAGACCGCGAGCGACCCTCAACAAGAAGAAGAAGGTCGTCCGCATACGCACAACATTTACAGAGGGGCTCGAGCTGTCCAAGCAGAGAGTCCATCATAAGGTTCCAAATATATGGACCGCAGATGGATCCCTGCGGGCAGCCACGAACCACTCCAATTTCAACACTTCCATTCATACTTACTAGAGAAGCTTTTCTCTCCGAAAAGTAACTCCGCCAAAGAGTAATTTCCGGACAGCCAAGCTCCTCCAGCCGCTGCAAAACTCTATCCCACCTTAAATAATCAAACGCTCCCTTGAAGTCAACAAATATGCCAAGGACATATTTGTTGACATTCTCCTTAACAACACTCTGAACATAAAACCAAGCATCTTCTGTACTGCGTCCTTCCCTGAACCCATACTGCCTATCCGACCATATACCCCGCGTTAGCTCCTGAAGCCGTTCCACCATAACTCTTTCCAATACTTTTCCAAGTACTGGAAGGAGACTGATGCCCCGATAAGAGCGAGGATCACTCCTGATCTTATCAGGAGACTTCGGGAGAGGTACAACCCTAGCAATTTTCCACTCACGTGGAAAATAACCCTCCCACACGCACTTATCATAAATGGCCTCCAAGTATTCCGGAATGAACTTCCACAAGCTTTTACACATCTCTCCGTTCAAACCATCAAAACCTGGGGACCGTTTAGACCTGACCAGGCCAAAGGCATACCCCAACTCCCCATGATCTAATGGAGGGACAGGTACCTCCTGTGCTTGGGGTACCTGAACCTCCGCCCTGGGAAAGAACGCACCTAATAGAACCCCCGCACACTCTCTCCACGTAGATAACACAGTGTCACCTACGCAAAGAGAGGTGATATCATCTCTCTTACGACCCCTGCAGATCTTATAGATCTGACCCCAGGGGTCATCCCTATTTTCACTAACAAAATTTCTCCATTCATATTCTTTAACCCTAACTAACATATCTTTATATTCCCTAATTTCACAACAAAAATCATACCTAACCTGAGCTAACCTGTCTGAATTGGACCGTCGAGCGCGTTGGAACTTTCGCCTCAATCGCCTGACAGTCCTCCTCTTCAAGGTTAACTCACGCGTCCACCATTTTATTTTCCTAAGCTTAAAACTTTCACACTTCTTAAGTTCCCTATCATTAACAACCCACACTATCTCATAAAGACGAGCAATCTGCTCATCAACCCCCAAGCCCTCAAACTCACTAAGCGGTATTTCCAATACCGCTTCCCTAACACACCGTCCATATTGGTTCAAGTCAATACCAGAGGTACGCCATCGCCGCAACGGACTTACGAACTGTAAAGGGGGGGACTGAGAAGAAACCATAATTTGAATCAAATTATGATCACTCAATCCCCACCCTCCCTTAATTTCCCACCCAACACGAAACACTCTATTTGCTGCCTCGTTCATCAAAGTCACGTCAATGTCACTGACACCCCTAGGCCCATCAAAAGTATACCACTCGCTCGGCTCGTTTAGAATGTGAAGGTTTTTACCCACCACCCATTCACTTAATACCACTCCACGACTGTGGCTTTGATATCCAGACGAATGCCGGGATACCTTGCTAAACCACATCGAAGACGTAGCATTCGCGTCCAAGCCAAATATAAGAGGACTACCACTCGCAAGTAGTAGTACCTTAGCCATATAACTCAGATAAGGCTCTAAGGGCTCACCAAATTTACAATAGATACTAGCAACAAGTATTCTACCAAACCCCCCCTCTACAGAAACACATACACCCAGTTGTGAGGAATCCACAACTACACAATCATAGTTGGGATCACTCACAACAATTGCAGCATTAGCCCTAACGTCCAAAAAGACCCTGAAACCACCCGGAAAACCTCGAACCACACCATTGGTGGCGTAGGGCTCCTGGAGTAAGGCAATGCCGCACCCCCCCTCAGTCATATGCCCCCCCAACTCGCACATTACGGCATACGACCCCTGACAGTTTAACTGAATAATCCCCCCCATCAGTGTCTGGCGAGGGCGCGCTCAACAATCCCACAATATATCGGGCAGACAGCCGACATCATAAAATGCCCAGCTGGCCTACCCTTGAATGCACAGTTACGGCAATGGATTGCATTGACGCAACTGGCAGCTCTGTGGCCTTCCTGACCGCACCTCCGGCAGACATCTGATTTGGCCCTACACTCAGCGACCCTATGACCAAAACCCATACACCGGAAGCAGCCAGCAATGGGGTTATCCGGTCGCACCCGGAAGGAGAACCACTTGATGTAGCACCTACCTGCCTCCAAGAGGGCGGACATCATTTTGTCCGTACCCTCAAGAACAACATTAGTGCTACCATCAGGAGCCACCTTCCAGGGACGACTGACCATCCTTACTTCCGACTTCTGGGACGCCGAGCTAAATTCTGGAAGGTTCAACCGGAGAAGTTCTTTCATGAATTCCTCATGGGGGATCTCCGTGTAAACCCCCTGAACCACAACCCGAGGACCCAACTTCCGGTTGACACTCACGTCTAACCCCACCTCCCCAAACTTTGCGTTAGTCGCCACTTTTTCCCTCTCAGAAACAGAAGGTGTGCGGATCACCGCTCCACCACCCTTGATAGGCTTCACCTCATGGATCCTCACACCGAGTGAAGGACCCACCTCCTTAACTACCTTTCTAATTACTTCCTTAGAGGAAGTTGCAGGTCCCTTGCTCCTGACCACAACAGACCAGGTTTCAACAGGCTTCGGCGCCACCGGTGCAATCGCCTCCAGTACAGGTGCTGGGGGCCGAGGCATCGGTGCCGATGGAGCCGGCATTGACCTGCTCGGTGGCGAGGAGTGTCCCCCACAGCCTCCTCTAAGGGCATCAACTTGACCGCGAAGATGGGCATTCTCGGTAATAACCGTCATTAGGAGTGCTTCATATTTAGAAGCAAGCTCCATCAGCCCCTTCACGGTTTCCATCTCAAACTTCTTGTCTCCAAAGACCAATCCGCTTAGCTCCCCAGTAATCCTCTTAACAGCACCAACATGGCTTACCGCACTACCACCACCAGCAACAGCGCCCTTGGCAAATTCACGGTTGCCACCCTTATTATTTTTCTTCTTCACCATGATGGAACTAACATCTATTTCCTTTCCACCCTCACTAACACGCCCAACACCTCTTGCAGCCTTAACCTCACCACCTTTATCAACACTCATCTTAGTGTCGCCCCCCTTCTTAACTGTGTCAGCAGTATCCCCTGTCTCACACGAACTACTGCTTTCACTGGAGTCAGTGAAGCGCACAAAGCCCCCCGATTTCGCCAAAGGTGGTGACCTCAACCTAACCTTTCTGCGCACCGGTGACCCATCAGTAGATGACACTGCACTATCCTCACCGGACGACGCCCCTACAACCATTTTTGCAGGCACAGACCCATCGCTCTCAGCAAGGGACTTAACCTTCCTCCTCCGTGGGGGAGGCATCTTCAATCTAGATCCCCTACCAGGCAGGCTGATCCGCCGGTAAAAAACACTGGCGCAGAAGTCCCTGTTCCGGAAAGATCAAACAGTCGCTCACCAGGCACGTGCGATTGAACGCACTGAAGAAGCTAACTCGCGCGTAAACCAGCTCAATAGCAGTTACCACCCAAACAGTCGATTATCGCGTTATCGCAGGGACACAACTCACACCTCCAGCCAAAGGCGTGGAAGAGGTCACTCAATTAACCGCCGGACAGAACAAAGTCCCCGTAACGGTTGCGAATCGACCGATGTGACGTTGTATCAATCGCACCGTGGGCTAAAAGTCAACCACTATGACCTTAATTCACCCTGGAGTCAGCGCCTCCAATACTAGGGCAACCACTAACACCCTGTAAGCAAAACTGCCGAAATCCCCTAGAAAACAGCAGCAACTGAAAACCAGACACTCAACACAGCACTCCTGAATAGGCAACCCAAGTCAAAAACACCACCACGGCACAGCCACGGAGACTACGGACGGGCCCACCTACAAAACCTGCTGTACCCTAATCTACGAATCTAATCCAGAAAAAAACAAAAAACAAAAAAAAAAAAAAAAAAATTTTTTTTACAACTATCCTACACCCTAACGCACCCACTTGCACAAACGCAGGCGTTGTAAGCGCCAACTACAAAATTTACAAAAATTTACAAAAATTTCTCAAAAAACCACTGTACACAAATCTACTTGCAAGCTAAAATAAAATTTTCACTCAAGTAGGCGTTGTATTCGTATTCAAAGCCAAGTGAGTAATTTTGAAAAAAATTTCCCAACAAAACCACTGTGCGCAAATCTACCTGCAAGCTAAAAATAAAATTTTCACTCAAGTAGGCGTTGTAATCATATACAAAGCCTACTACAATATACAAAAAGGCTCTAGTATATAAAGTACCTGAGCACCAAAAAACTACTCTTCAATACACTAGTACACCAGTAGGCGTAGCAAATATGTATCGAAGTATCAAAGCCTACTAAGACAATTTAAAAGGCACAAAGCCCAAAGTGCTTGTACACACAAGCAAACAAACACTAAAAACACTTGTTTTAGTACCAAAGCCTGCTCAATAACAATCTGCCAATTTTATTAATACAAACATATACTCACATATATTAATATGGAACACCTGCGTGCACACACACTATTAAATATATACTATTCACGAATCGCTCACTAACACAATGAAAAACTCACATATACACTACGAATTGACTGAAATTAATTTCAAACACGAGCTAATACGTCTGCTCGCTACGAATGCCTACGATTGAATGAGTAGATAGGGACAACTTGCGTTGTAGATTAACGTGAGTACCTGCCGGCGACGGCCTTACCTCACGGTGGTCAAGAGCACGGCGTATCAATACACGCGTCTGATAAACGCCCCAAATAATACAAGAATTTTGGCAAGTATAGTACTTGGATACCAAAGGCAGTGTGTCTGGGTCCACACTACCATCTTGGTATGATTCGAGGCCGACCTAAAACCTCTTCCGTTTTCGGGTACGGCACCCAGTTACTTGTGTAACTTCTTTTTTTCGAACTGAAAATTCAGTTCTTCTAGCATTTAGGTTTAAACCACAGCCACCACGATACTCCCCAAAGGGCCGAACCCAATGAGCAGATTGAACAGAAGTCCAAGGGCTTTCTGCTCCCCGTGGTACCGGAAAGTCTCCGGTCAGACTGCGTAGCCTAAACTACTGCCAGTTGAGCTCCCCATTACTCAAATGACTGGTGACCTTTGTCGCTTGAACTTCAAATGTCTTTTTATTAGCTTTTTTCATTTAAAGTGTTTCTAATATCAGTTCAAGCTGAGTATTATAGCACCATCACTCCACATACTATGCTGATATTACTGGGCAAAGAATATAATAACAGTCATAGTGCATATTGGCTTTTAGTCGCCTTTTACGACAGACATGCCTTGCCGCGGGCATATTCTATCCCCTGCCCGCAGGGGTAGTAGATAGGGACAACGTCCGGTGTGTTTAACGTGAGTACCTGCCGTCGACGGCCTTATCTCATGGCGCTCAAAAGCACAGCGTATCAATACAATGCGTTGATCAGCGCCCCGAAAATGCTAGGCATTTTTCAGTACCGATTGGTAGTGTGGGATGGACAAACTACACACCCTGGTAAGGTTCGAGGCCTATCTAAAACCTCTGCCGTACTTTGGGTCCGGCACCCGGTTGTAATGCAACTCCACATTGAACTGCCAAAACGTCAGCTCTTCCCGCATTTGGGTATAAACCACAACCACCACGATACTCCCCGAAGGGCCAGTCCGCACGAGCAGGTTGGAGCGAACTCCAAGGGCCCCTGCTCTCCGTGGTACCAGAATTAAGTCTCCGGTCAGACCTCGTAGCCGAAACTACTACCAGTTGAGCATCCATACTGCTCTGGACTGGTAACCAGGGGCTAGACCCCATTCACTCCACATAATCACTCATCTTACACACTAAAAGCTAACCCTAACCTTCAATTAAACGCCTTCGCCGCTTAAATAACTCACGCGCAAACATTCCTAACTGTTCAGTATACTCATTGCTAGAAACTACATTACCTACAATTAAACGTCCGTCTGTCCAACTAACCCCCACACCCCCAATATTCCTAATGTCTGAATACATCGGGCATTCTGCAATAACATGCACCCAATCCTCCATACGTGCCCCACACAAACACCCCGAACTATCAGAAAGGTGCCTCCGATACAAAAATGCATTCAGAGGCCCATGCCCCGTTAACAAAAATCCCAGACTCAAACAAAATCTGAAGTCTGGGTTACCCTCAACAAACGTTACATCCCGGATGTATTCATATGTCACCCGACCCTTAGGGCTATTATCCCAACGGTCCTGCCACCCACGCCTAACCTTTAAATCCAGGAGCGTCTTGCTCTCTAGATAACCCACCCTCTCAACATCAATACCATCTGTCCAATCTGTCCGCAGCATAGAAACACTCAAGCCCCTTCTTAATCTGAATGTAACAGCACGCTGTATAACAATCAGATCAAGAGGGGGTGCACCCAACAACACTTGCATTGCATCCGTCGAAACAGTGCGACAAACAGGCAAACATGCAAGCATCATGCAACGTTGCACCGAGAGGAGTTTTCGGCGACCAGAGACCGTCATCGCTGATTCCCACCATACAGCAGCCCCATAAGTGGCACAAGCCACAAACAAGCCACGATATATGGTGCGAACAGCACGGCGTCCAAGGCCCCAATCACTCCTCAAAATGCGTCGCACTTTGCCAACAATTGCCTGCAGCCGCTCACCCACACGCACCAAATGTGGGGTGAAACACATTCTTTCTCCTATAGTAAACCCCAGGTACTTAACTTCCTTCACATACCTGATGTTGACCCCATTCACCTTGACAATCGGTGGACGAACCGGCGACAATCTGCCCTTAAGCAGCATTGTAACCGTTTTGTCCACCGATATGTCAACCCCCACATCTAAACCCCAGCTATTTACAATTTCTTAAAATTGTCCCCCCGACCGTTCTAACTCAGACCGCGAGCGACCCTCAACGAGAAGAAGAAGGTCGTCCGCATACGCACAACATTTACAGAGGGGCTCGAGCTGTCCAAGCAGAGAGTCCATCATAAGGTTCCAAATATATGGACCGCAGATGGATCCCTGCGGGCAGCCACGAACCACTCCAATTTCAACACTTCCATTCATACTTACTAGAGAAGCTTTTCTCTCCGAAAAGTAACTCCGCCAAAGAGTAATTTCCGGACAGCCAAGCTCCTCCAGCCGCTGCAAAACTCTATCCCACCTTAAATAATCAAACGCTCCCTTGAAGTCAACAAATATGCCAAGGACATATTTGTTGACATTCTCCTTAACAACACTCTGAACATAAAACCAAGCATCTTCTGTACTGCGTCCTTCCCTGAACCCATACTGCCTATCCGACCATATACCCCGCGTTAGCTCCTGAAGCCGTTCCACCATAACTCTTTCCAATACTTTTCCAAGTACTGGAAGGAGACTGATGCCCCGATAAGAGCGAGGATCACTCCTGATCTTATCAGGAGACTTCGGGAGAGGTACAACCCTAGCAATTTTCCACTCACGTGGAAAATAACCCTCCCACACGCACTTATCATAAATGGCCTCCAAGTATTCCGGAATGAACTTCCACAAGCTTTTACACATCTCTCCGTTCAAACCATCAAAACCTGGGGACCGTTTAGACCTGACCAGGCCAAAGGCATACCCCAACTCCCCATGATCTAATGGAGGGACAGGTACCTCCTGTGCTTGGGGTACCTGAACCTCCGCCCTGGGAAAGAACGCACCTAATAGAACCCCCGCACACTCTCTCCACGTAGATAACACAGTGTCACCTACGCAAAGAGAGGTGATATCATCTCTCTTACGACCCCTGCAGATCTTATAGATCTGACCCCAGGGGTCATCCCTATTTTCACTAACAAAATTTCTCCATTCATATTCTTTAACCCTAACTAACATATCTTTATATTCCCTAATTTCACAACAAAAATCATACCTAACCTGAGCTAACCTGTCTGAATTGGACCGTCGAGCGCGTTGGAACTTTCGCCTCAATCGCCTGACAGTCCTCCTCTTCAAGGTTAACTCACGCGTCCACCATTTTATTTTCCTAAGCTTAAAACTTTCACACTTCTTAAGTTCCCTATCATTAACAACCCACACTATCTCATAAAGACGAGCAATCTGCTCATCAACCCCCAAGCCCTCAAACTCACTAAGCGGTATTTCCAATACCGCTTCCCTAACACACCGTCCATATTGGTTCAAGTCAATACCAGAGGTACGCCATCGCCGCAACGGACTTACGAACTGTAAAGGGGGGGACTGAGAAGAAACCATAATTTGAATCAAATTATGATCACTCAATCCCCACCCTCCCTTAATTTCCCACCCAACACGAAACACTCTATTTGCTGCCTCGTTCATCAAAGTCACGTCAATGTCACTGACACCCCTAGGCCCATCAAAAGTATACCACTCGCTCGGCTCGTTTAGAATGTGAAGGTTTTTACCCACCACCCATTCACTTAATACCACTCCACGACTGTGGCTTTGATATCCAGACGAATGCCGGGATACCTTGCTAAACCACATCGAAGACGTAGCATTCGCGTCCAAGCCAAATATAAGAGGACTACCACTCGCAAGTAGTAGTACCTTAGCCATATAACTCAGATAAGGCTCTAAGGGCTCACCAAATTTACAATAGATACTAGCAACAAGTATTCTACCAAACCCCCCCTCTACAGAAACACATACACCCAGTTGTGAGGAATCCACAACTACACAATCATAGTTGGGATCACTCACAACAATTGCAGCATTAGCCCTAACGTCCAAAAAGACCCTGAAACCACCCGGAAAACCTCGAACCACACCATTGGTGGCGTAGGGCTCCTGGAGTAAGGCAATGCCGCACCCCCCCTCAGTCATATGCCCCCCCAACTCGCACATTACGGCATACGACCCCTGACAGTTTAACTGAATAATCCCCCCCATCAGTGTCTGGCGAGGGCGCGCTCAACAATCCCACAATATATCGGGCAGACAGCCGACATCATAAAATGCCCAGCTGGCCTACCCTTGAATGCACAGTTACGGCAATGGATTGCATTGACGCAACTGGCAGCTCTGTGGCCTTCCTGACCGCACCTCCGGCAGACATCTGATTTGGCCCTACACTCAGCGACCCTATGACCAAAACCCATACACCGGAAGCAGCCAGCAATGGGGTTATCCGGTCGCACCCGGAAGGAGAACCACTTGATGTAGCACCTACCTGCCTCCAAGAGGGCGGACATCATTTTGTCCGTACCCTCAAGAACAACATTAGTGCTACCATCAGGAGCCACCTTCCAGGGACGACTGACCATCCTTACTTCCGACTTCTGGGACGCCGAGCTAAATTCTGGAAGGTTCAACCGGAGAAGTTCTTTCATGAATTCCTCATGGGGGATCTCCGTGTAAACCCCCTGAACCACAACCCGAGGACCCAACTTCCGGTTGACACTCACGTCTAACCCCACCTCCCCAAACTTTGCGTTAGTCGCCACTTTTTCCCTCTCAGAAACAGAAGGTGTGCGGATCACCGCTCCACCACCCTTGATAGGCTTCACCTCATGGATCCTCACACCGAGTGAAGGACCCACCTCCTTAACTACCTTTCTAATTACTTCCTTAGAGGAAGTTGCAGGTCCCTTGCTCCTGACCACAACAGACCAGGTTTCAACAGGCTTCGGCGCCACCGGTGCAATCGCCTCCAGTACAGGTGCTGGGGGCCGAGGCATCGGTGCCGATGGAGCCGGCATTGACCTGCTCGGTGGCGAGGAGTGTCCCCCACAGCCTCCTCTAAGGGCATCAACTTGACCGCGAAGATGGGCATTCTCGGTAATAACCGTCATTAGGAGTGCTTCATATTTAGAAGCAAGCTCCATCAGCCCCTTCACGGTTTCCATCTCAAACTTCTTGTCTCCAAAGACCAATCCGCTTAGCTCCCCAGTAATCCTCTTAACAGCACCAACATGGCTTACCGCACTACCACCACCAGCAACAGCGCCCTTGGCAAATTCACGGTTGCCACCCTTATTATTTTTCTTCTTCACCATGATGGAACTAACATCTATTTCCTTTCCACCCTCACTAACACGCCCAACACCTCTTGCAGCCTTAACCTCACCACCTTTATCAACACTCATCTTAGTGTCGCCCCCCTTCTTAACTGTGTCAGCAGTATCCCCTGTCTCACACGAACTACTGCTTTCACTGGAGTCAGTGAAGCGCACAAAGCCCCCCGATTTCGCCAAAGGTGGTGACCTCAACCTAACCTTTCTGCGCACCGGTGACCCATCAGTAGATGACACTGCACTATCCTCACCGGACGACGCCCCTACAACCATTTTTGCAGGCACAGACCCATCGCTCTCAGCAAGGGACTTAACCTTCCTCCTCCGTGGGGGAGGCATCTTCAATCTAGATCCCCTACCAGGCAGGCTGATCCGCCGGTAAAAAACACTGGCGCAGAAGTCCCTGTTCCGGAAAGATCAAACAGTCGCTCACCAGGCACGTGCGATTGAACGCACTGAAGAAGCTAACTCGCGCGTAAACCAGCTCAATAGCAGTTACCACCCAAACAGTCGATTATCGCGTTATCGCAGGGACACAACTCACACCTCCAGCCAAAGGCGTGGAAGAGGTCACTCAATTAACCGCCGGACAGAACAAAGTCCCCGTAACGGTTGCGAATCGACCGATGTGACGTTGTATCAATCGCACCGTGGGCTAAAAGTCAACCACTATGACCTTAATTCACCCTGGAGTCAGCGCCTCCAATACTAGGGCAACCACTAACACCCTGTAAGCAAAACTGCCGAAATCCCCTAGAAAACAGCAGCAACTGAAAACCAGACACTCAACACAGCACTCCTGAATAGGCAACCCAAGTCAAAAACACCACCACGGCACAGCCACGGAGACTACGGACGGGCCCACCTACAAAACCTGCTGTACCCTAATCTACGAATCTAATCCAGAAAAAAACAAAAAACAAAAAAAAAAAAAAAAAAATTTTTTTTACAACTATCCTACACCCTAACGCACCCACTTGCACAAACGCAGGCGTTGTAAGCGCCAACTACAAAATTTACAAAAATTTCTCAAAAAACCACTGTACACAAATCTACTTGCAAGCTAAAATAAAATTTTCACTGAGTAATTTTGAAAAAAAAATTTCCCAACAAAACCACTGTGCGCAAATCTACCTGCAAGCTAAAAATAAAATTTTCACTCAAGTAGGCGTTGTAATCATATACAAAGCCTACTACAATATACAAAAAGGCTCTAGTATATAAAGTACCTGAGCACCAAAAAAACTACTCTTCAATACACTACTACACCAGTAGGCGTAGCAAATATGTATCGAAGTATCAAAGCCTACTAAGACAAGTTAAAAGGCACAAAGCCCAAAGTGCTTGTACACACAAGCAAACAAACACTAAAAACTCTTGTTTTAGTACCAAAGCCTGCTCAATAACAATCTGCCAATTTTATTAATACTAACATATACTCACATATATTAATATGGAACACCGGCGTGCACACACACTATTAAATATATACTATTCACGAATCGCTCACTAACACAATGAAAAACTGACATATACACTACGAATTGACTCAAATTAATTTCAAACACGCGCTAATACGTCTGCTCGCTACGAATGCCTACGATTGAATGAGTAGATAGGGACAACTTTCGTTGTAGATTAACGTGAGTACCTGCCGGCGACGGCCTTACCTCACGGTGCTCAAGGGCACGGCGTATCAATACACGCGTCAAATAATACAAGAGTTTTGGCAAGTATTATTTGGATACCAAAGGCAGTGTGTCTGGGTCCACACTACCATCTTGGTATGATTCGAGGCCGACCTAAAACCTCTTCCGTTTTCGGGTACGGCACCCAGTTACTTGTGTAACTTCTTTTTTCGAACTGAAAATTCAGTTCTTCCAGCATTTAGGTTTCAACCACAGCCACCACGATACTCCCCAAAGGGCCGAACCCAATGAGCAGATTGAACAGAAGTCCAAGGGATTTCTGCTCCCCGTGGTACCGGAAAGTCTCCGGTCAGACTGCGTAGCCTAAACTACTGCCAGTTGAGCAACCCATTACTCAAATGACTGGTGACATTTGTCGCTTGAACTTCAAATGTCTTTTTATTCGCTTTTTTCATTTAAAGTGTTTCTAATATCAGTTCAAGCTGAGTATTATAGCACTATCACTCCATATACTATGCTGATATTACTGTGCAAAGAATATAATAACAGTCATAGTGCATATTGGCTTATAGTCGCCTTTTACGACAGGCATGCCTTGCCGCGGCCATATTCTATCCCCTGCCCGCAGGGAACTAGTAGATAGGGACAGCGTCCGGTGTGTTTTACGTGAGTACCTGCCGTCGACGGCCTTACCTCACGGTGCTCAAAAGCACGGCGTATCAATACAATGCGTTGATCAGCGCCCCGAAAATGCCAGGCATTTTTCAGTACCGATTGGTAGTATGGAATGGACACACTACACACCTTGGTGAGGTTCGAGGCCTATCTAACACCTCTGCCGTACTTTGGGTCCGGCACCCGGTTGCAGTGCTACTCCACATTGAGTGAACAAAACACTCTTCCCGCATTTGGGCATCAACCACAACCACCACGATACTCCCCGAAGGGCCAGTCCGCATGAGCAGGTTGGAGCGAACTCCAAGGGCCCCTGCTCCCCGTGGTACCAGAATTAAGTCTCCGGTCAGACCTCGTAGCCGAAGCTACTACCAGTTAAGCTTCCATACTGCTCTGTACTGGTGACCAGGGATTAAATCCCTACCCCTTATCTTTCACCCTTAATCTAACCCCTATTTTCAGCTAATTGTCTCCGCCGCCTGAACAATTCACGCGCAAACCTATCAAACGACCCTAACTGTTCGGTATTTGGACTAGTGAAAATCACACCGCTGACGTCTAATCGTCCATTAGTCCAACTAATCCCCATTCCTTCAAGGTGCCTAATGTCCGAGTACATCGGGCAGAGCGCAATAACATGCGCCCAATCTTCAACACGCGCCCCACTCATACACTCTGGCGTGTCAGAAAGGTGCCTCTGATGCAGAAATGCGTTCAGAGGACCATGTCCAGTAAGCAGAAAACCCAGGCTCAGACAGAATCGGAAGTCTGGGTTTTCTTCTACCAACCTAACGTCCCGGATGTACCCATAGGTCACCCTACCGTTAGGGCTATTGTCCCAACGGTCTTGCCACCTTATCTTAACCCTGTCCTCTAGAAGTCTCTTGCTTCCTAGATATCCTTCCCTCTCTACGTCAAGGTCGGAAATCAGGTTATTCTGCAGCAAGGACACACTCAAGCCTCTTCTTAACCTGAATGCAACAGCACGCTGTATGACAATCAGGTCAAGAGGGGGTGCACCTAACAAAACTTGCATCGCATCCGTTGAAACGGTGCGACACACTGGCAAACAGGCTAGCATCATACAGCGCTGCACGGAGAGTAGTTTTTGGCGACCGAAGACCGTCGTGGCTAATTCCCACCATACTGCAGCTCCATAAGTGGCACAGGCCACAAATAAGCCACGATATATGGTGCGAACCGCACGACGTCCGAGGCCCCAATCACTCCGTAAAACGCGCCTGACCTTGCCGACAGTCGCCAGCAGTCTTTCTTTCACGCTAACCAAGTGTGGTGTGAAACACATCCTTTCCCTCATGGTCAACCCCAAGTATTTGACTTGCGTCATGTACTTGATGCTGACCCCATTTACACGGACAATCGGTGGACGAGCCGGCGACAATCTGCCCTTAAGCAGCATTGTAACCGTTTTGTCCATTGATATGTCCACACCAACACCTACCCCCCAGCTGTGGACAATTTCTAAGAATCGTCCTCCCGCTCGCTCTATTTCGGACCTTGAGTGACCTTCAACTAAAAGAAGAAGGTCGTCCGCGTACGCACAACACTTGCATACTGGTTCAAGTTGTCCAAGCAGAGAGTCCATCATAAGGTTCCAAATATATGGACCACAGATGGATCCCTGCGGGCAGCCCCGAGCCACCCCAATCTCAACACTCCCATTTCTAATACCGCTTCCCTGACAGATCGTCCATATTGGTTCCAGTCGATACCAGAGGTACGCCATCGCCGCAATGGACTCTCATGCGCCGAGGGAGGAGATTTAGGAGTAACCATAATTTGAATCAAGTTATGGTCACTCAATCCCCACCCTCCCCTAATCTCCCACCTAACATTAAAGGTCCTATTTGCTGCCTCATTGATGAAGGACACATCGATGTCGCTCACACCCCCAGGCCCATCAAACGTATATCACTCGCTTGGCTCGTTAAATATGTGAAGACTATTTGCCTCCACCCATTCGCTTAATACCTCGCCTCTAGTGTGGCTTTGATATCCTGACGAATGTCGGGATACCTTACTAAACCACATAGAGGACGAGGCATTCGCATCCATTCCTAGGATAAGCGAGCTATTACTGGCAAGTAGCAGTAGCTTATCCATGTACAGCAGGTAAGGCTCTAGAGGTTCGCTGTATTTGCAATAAACACTAGCGACTACCAATCTACCGAACTCCCCCTCTATGGATACACAAACACCCAGCTGTGACGAATCCAGAACTACGCAGTCGTAGCCCGGATTATTCACAACTATTGCGGCATTTCTCCTAAGATCTGTGAAGACCCTAAATCCTCCAGGGAGACCCCGAACCACACCATTAGTGGCGTAGGGCTCCTGGAGTAATGCGATGCCGCACCCACCCTCTAGCATACAACCCCCTAACTCGCACATTACGGCATAACAACCCTGACAATTTAGCTGTAAAATCGTCCCCATTAGTGTCTGGAAAGGGCACGCTCTACTATGCCACAATAGACTGGACAAGCAGCTGACATCATAAGATGCCCAGCTGGTCTACCCTTAAATGCACAGTTGCGACAATGTGGTGCATTGACGCAACTAGCAGCTCTGTGGCCTTCCTGACCACACCTACGGCAGACATCGGACTTGGCCTTACATTGCGCCACTCGATGGTCAAAGCCCATGCACCGAAAACAGCCGGCAACAGGGCTGTCTGGTCGCACTCGGAAGGAAAACCACTTAATGTAGCACCTTCCCGCTTCTAAAAGGGCGGACATTACTTCCTCCGAACCCTCCAGAACGACGTTAGTTTTACCATCTGGCGCCACCTTCCAGGGGCGACTGACCAACCTAACGTCGGATCTCTTTGCCTCAGGACTTAAATTCGTACTGAAGAGTTCTTCCATGAATTCCTCATGGGAGATCTCGGTGTGTACTCCTTGCACCACAACCCTTGGCCCCAACTTCCGGTTGACACTGACGTCCAACCCTACCTCCCCGAATTTTGCGTTAGTCGCCACTTTCTCCCTCTCTAAAACGGAGGGAGTGCGGATGACCGCCCCACCACCCTTTATCGGCCTTACATCATGGATCCTTACGCCGAGTGAAGGACCCACCTCCTTGACCACCTTTTTGATTACTTCCTTAGAGGAAGTTGCAGGCCCTTTACTCCTGACCACAACTGACCAGGTCTCCACCGGCTTCGGCGACATCGGCGCTATTGCCTTCAGCACTGGTGCCGGAGGGGCAGGCGCCGAAGTCGCGGGAGCCACCATTGGTTTGGTCGGACGCGATCCCCCACAACCTCCCGTAAGGGCATCCACCTGCCCGCGAAGATGAGCGTTCTCCGCAATTATGGTCATCAGGAGTGCCTCGTACTTCGAGGTAAGCTCCATAAGACTCCTCATCTCGGAAACCTCAATATTTCCCCCCCCGAAAACCAAAGCGCTAACCTCGGCTGTTACAGCTTTCATAGCTGCAACATGGGTGATAGCGCCACCCCCAACAACACCCCCCTTATTCGCAATACGCTCCCCTTTTTTACCTTTCTCCTTCGTTTCTCCTTCACGCTTTTTGCCTCCTTCGCTGCTCCGGCTATGGGTTTCGACGCTCCCGTCTCGCTGGCGCTCTCGCACGACCTCCCCAACGGTGGAGTGCCCAGGCGAGCCTTTCTGCGCGGTGGGGGCTTTTCGACTTCCTTTTCGCCCGCCGATGACGCTGCCGTAATCATTACGACTTCCGAGTCATCGCTTTCGGCGGGTGCCTTCGCTCCTCGCCTTCGTGGTGGAGACATTCTTCTCCGACCGTCCGGTACACTCGCGATCGCGTACCTACTACACAAGCACGTAAAACTACAAAAGTTTGTAATCGGCACTCGCGAACGCGTACCTGCACTACAACAATGTTGTCAGTGGCCTGCAGTTTATTGCGGTCCACACAAAACCGGTGCCCGAACTGTTTGTGGACAATGCGGTCACTGTCTTTTGTTCTATACACACAAAACTTCACGCCAGGCAATAACACTGCCTATTGTTTGTAGCACACACCAGGCAAAAACACTGCCTATTGTTTGTAGCACACACCAGCCAAAAACACTGCCTATTGTTTTTAAGCAAACTTAAACGTGCCTAAATTGTCACTGGCCTTCGCACCAGGCAATAACACTGTCTATTGTTAGTTTTGTCACTGTACACTTGCACTACAATTTTTAAAGCAATTACCCGCGGTAATGCTTTATGTGTCTCTGGCCTTCGATTTAATTCGCGCCAGGCAATTGTATGTTTTCTATGGTTTCTGTTAACAGAAAAAATTCACTGTTTTCAACTGTCACTAAATTGTTTTATCAATGCGCGAACACGACCGTTCACTACGAGTGTCTGCAACAAAGTCGAGTAGATAGGGACAGCGTCCGGTGTGTTTTACGTGAGTACCTGCCGTCGACGGCCTTACCTCACGGTGCTCAAAAGCACGGCGTATCAATACAATGCGTTGATTAGCGCCCCGAAAATGCCAGGCATTTTTCAGTACCGATTGGTAGTGTGGAATGGACACACTACACACCTTGGTGAGGTTCGAGGCCTATCTAACACCTCTGCCGTACTTTGGGTCCGGCACCCGGTTGCAGTGCAACTCCACATTGAGTGAACAAAACACTCTTCCCGCATTTGGGCATCAACCACAACCACCACGATACTCCCCGAAGGGCCAGTCCGCATGAGCAGGTTGGAGCGAACTCCAAGGGCCCCTGCTCCCCGTGGTACCAGAATTAAGTCTCCGGTCAGACCTCGTAGCCGAAGCTACTACCAGTTGAGCTTCCATACTGCTCTGTACTGGTGACCAGGGATTAAATCCCTACCCCTTATCTTTCACCCTTAATCTAACCCCTATTTTCAGCTAATTGTCTCCGCCGCCTGAACAATTCACGCGCAAACCTATCAAACGACCCTAACTGTTCGGTATTTGGACTAGTGGAGATCACACCGCTGACGTCTAATCGTCCATTAGTCCAACTAATCCCCATTCCTTCAAGGTTCCTAATGTCCGAGTACATCGGGCAGAGCGCAATAACATGCGCCCAATCTTCAACACGCGCCCCACACATACACTCTGGCGTGTCAGAAAGGTGCCTCTGATGCAGAAATGCGTTCAGAGGACCATGTCCAGTAAGCAGAAAACCCAGGCTCAGACAGAATCGGAAGTCTGGGTTTTCTTCTACAAACCTAACGTCCCGGATGTACCCATAGGTCACCCTACCGTTAGGGCTATTGTCCCAACGGTCTTGCCACCTTATCTTAACCCTGTCCTCTAGAAGTCTCTTGCTTCCTAGATATCCTTCCCTCTCTACGTCAAGGTCGGAAATCAGGTTATTCTGCAGCAAGGACACACTCAAGCCTCTTCTTAACCTGAATGCAACAGCACGCTGTATGACAATCAGGTCAAGAGGGGGTGCACCTAACAAAACTTGCATCGCATCCGTTGAAACGGTGCGACACACTGGCAAACAGGCTAGCATCATACAGCGCTGCACGGAGAGTAGTTTTAGGCGACCGAAGACCGTCGTGGCTAATTCCCACCATACTGCAGCTCCATAAGTGGCACAGGCCACAAATAAGCCACGATATATGGTGCGAACCGCACGACGTCCGAGGCCCCAATCACTCCGTAAAACGCGCCTGACCTTGCCGACAGTCGCCGGCAGTCTTTCTTTCACGCTAACCAAGTGTGGTGTGAAACACATCCTTTCCCTCATGGTCAACCCCAAGTATTTGACTTGCGTCATGTACTTGATGCTGACCCCATTTACACGGACAATCGGTGGACGAGCCGGCGACAATCTGCCCTTAAGCAGCATTGTAACCGTTTTGTCCATTGATATGTCCACACCAACACCTACCCCCCAGCTGTGGACAATTTCTAAGAATCGTCCTCCCGCTCGCTCTATTTCGGACCTTGAGTGACCTTCAACTAAAAGAAGAAGGTCGTCCGCGTACGCACAACACTTGCATACTGGTTCAAGTTGTCCAAGCAGAGAGTCCATCATAAGGTTCCAAATATATGGACCACAGATGGATCCCTGCGGGCAGCCCCGAGCCACCCCAATCTCGACACTCCCATTCATTCCTACGATTGAGGCTTTTCTGTCCGAAAATTAGCTGCGCCAGAGAGTAACTTCCGGGCAGCCGAGCTCCTCCAATCGTTCAATCACCCTATCCCAGATTAGGTAGTCAAAAGCTCCCTTAAAGTCAACAAATATGCCAAGGACATATTCGTTGACGTTCTCCCTAACGGCACTCTGGACATACATCCAAGCATCCTCTACACTGCGTCCTTTCCTGAAACCATACTGCCTATCCGACCACATATCCCGCGTTAGATCCTGAAGTCGTTCCACCATAACTCTCTCCAGTACTTTTCCCAGCACTGGAAGGAGACTGATGCCCCGATAAGAACGAGGATCACTCCTGATCTTATCAGGGGACTTCAGGAGAGGAACGACCCTAGCTCTTTTCCACTCCCGTGGAAAATATCCCTCCCACACGCACTTATTGTAAATGGCCTCCAGGTATTCCGGAATGAACTTCCACATGCTTTTACACATCTCTCCGTTCAAACCATCAAAACCTGGGGATCTTTTACACCTGACCAGGCCAAAGGCGTATCCCAGCTCCCCTTCATCTAGTGAAGGAACAGGTACCTCACACGTTTGAGATACCCGAGCCTCCGCCCTAGGAAAGAACGCTCCTAGCAGAACCCCAGCACAGTCTCTCCACGTTGATAATACAGTATCACCAACGCGGAGAGAGGTGATATCCTCCCTCTTACGACCCCTACAGATCTTGTAGACCTGACCCCATGGGTCGTTCCTATTTTCCCCTATAAAATTCCTCCATTCCTCTTCCTTGGTTTTGACTAGCATTTGTTTGTAATCCCTCATCACACAACTAAATTCATACCTAATCTGGGATAGCCCATCAGAGTTTGACTGTCTAGCGCGTTGAAACTTTCGTCTCAATCGCCGGACAGCTCTCCTCTTCATCGTTAGCTCTTTCGTCCACCACTTAAGTTTTCTCACTCTGAAGCTTTCGAACTTTCCGAGAACACTGTTGTTCACTTCCCACACTACATCGTATAGCCGAGAAATTTGCTCGTCCACCCCAAAGTCTTCAAACTCACTAAGCGGTATTTCTAATACCGCTTCCCTGACAGATCGTCCATATTGGTTCCAGTCGATACCAGAGGTACGCCATCGCCGCAATGGACTCTCATACGCCGAGGGAGGAGATTTAGGAGTAACCATAATTTGAATCAAGTTATGGTCACTCAATCCCCACCCTCCCCTAATCTCCCACCTAACATTAAAGGTCCTATTTGCTGCCTCATTGATGAAGGACACATCGATGTCGCTCACACCCCCAGGCCCATCAAACGTATACCACTCGCTTGGCTCGTTTAATATGTGAAGACTATTTGCCTCCACCCATTCGCTTAATACCTCGCCTCTAGTGTGGCTTTGATATCCTGACGAATGTCGGGATACCTTACTAAACCACATAGAGGACGAGGCATTCGCATCCATTCCTAGGATAAGCGAGCTACTACTGGCAAGTAGCAGTAGCTTATCCATGTACAGCAGGTAAGGCTCTAGAGGTTCGCTGTATTTGCAATAAACACTAGCGACTACCAATCTACCGAACTCCCCCTCTATGGATACACAAACACCCAGCTGTGACGAATCCAGAACTACGCAGTCGTAGCTCGGATTATTCACAACTATTGCGGCATTTCTCCTAAGGTCTGTGAAGACCCTAAATCCTCCAGGGAGACCCCGAACCACACCATTAGTGGCGTAGGGCTCCTGGAGTAATGCGATGCCGCACCCACCCTCTAGCATACAACCCCCTAACTCGCACATTACGGCATAACAACCCTGACAATTTAGCTGTAAAATCGTCCCCATTAGTGTCTGGAAAGGGCACGCTCTACTATGCCACAGTAGACTGGACAAGCAGCTGACATCATAAGATGCCCAGCTGGTCTACCCTTAAATGCACAGTTGCGACAATGTGGTGCATTGACGCAACTAGCAGCTCTGTGGCCTTCCTGACCACACCTACGGCAGACATCGGACTTGGCCTTACATTGCGCCACTCGATGGTCAAAGCCCATGCACCGAAAACAGCCGGCAACAGGGCTGTCTGGTCGCACTCGGAAGGAAAACCACTTAATGTAGCACCTTCCCGCTTCTAAAAGGGCGGACATTACTTCCTCTGAACCCTCCAGAAGGACGTTAGTTTTACCATCTGGCGCCACCTTCCAGGCGCGACTGACCAACCTAACGTCGGATTTCTTTGCCTCCGGACTTAAATTCGTACTGAACAGTTCTTCCATGAATTCCTCATGGGAGATCTCGGTGTGTACTCCTTGCACCACAACCCTTGGCCCCAACTTCCGGTTGACACTGACGTCCAACCCTACCTCCCCGAATTTTGCGTTAGTCGCCACTTTCTCCCTCTCTAATACGGAGGGAGTGCGGATGACCGCCCCACCACCCTTTATCGGCCTAACATCATAGATCCTTACGCCGAGTGAAGGACCCACCTCCGTGACCACCTTTTTGATTACTTCCTTAGAGGAAGTTGCAGGCCCCTTACTCCTGACCACAACTGACCAGGTCTCCACCGGCTTCGGCGACATCGGTGCTATTGCCTTCAGCACGGGTGCTGGAGGGGCAGGCGCCGAAGTCGCGGGAGCCATCATTGGTTTGGTCGGACGCGATCCCCCACACCCTCCCGTAAGAGCATCCACCTGCCCGCGAAGATGAGCGTTCTCCGCAATTATGGTCATCAGGAGTGCCTCGTACTTCGAGGCAAGCTCCATAAGACCCTTCATCTCGGAAACCTCTATATTTTTCCCCCCGAAAACCAACGCGCTAACCTCCGCTGTTACAGCTTTCATAGCTGCAACATGGGTGATAGCGCCACCCCCAACAACACCCCCACTCTTTTTGCTTCCGCCTGCCTCC
The DNA here is from genome assembly GCF_042242935.1 of Bactrocera oleae. Lineage (NCBI taxonomy): Eukaryota > Metazoa > Arthropoda > Insecta > Diptera > Tephritidae > Bactrocera > Bactrocera oleae. The sequence continues at coordinate 2,205,021 of NW_027212752.1, read as the reverse complement.
TTCGCTGCTCCGGCTACGGGTTTCGACGCTCCCGTCTCGCTGGCGCTCTCGCACGACCTCCCCAACGGTGGAGTGGCCAGGCGAGCCTTTCTGCGCGGTGGGGGCTTCTCCACTTCCTCTTCACCCGCCGATGACGCTGCCGTAATCATTACGACTTCCGAGTCATCGCTTTCGGCGGGTGCCTTCGCTCCTCGCCTTCGTGGTGGAGACATTTTTCTCCTACCCTCGCGATCGCGTACCTACTACACAAGTACGTAACTCGCGATCCGACAAAGTTCGAAATCGGCACTCACGAACGCGTACCTGCACTACAACAATATTGTCAGTGGCCTTCAGGTTTCTTGCGGTCCACACAAAACCGGTGCCCGAACTGTTTGTGGACAATGCGGTCACTGTCTTTCGTTTTACACACACAAAACTTCACGCAGGCAATAACACTGCCTATTGTTTGTAGCACACACCAGGCAAAAACACTGCCTATTGTTTGTAGCACACACCAGGCAAAAAACACTGCCTATTGTTTTTAAGCAAACTAAAACGTGCCTAAATTGTCACTGGCCTTCGCACCAGGCAATAACACTGTCTATTGTTAGTTTTGTCACTGTACACTTGCACTACAATTTTTAAAGCAATTACCCGCGGTAATGCTTTATGTGTCTCTGGCCTTCGATTTAATTCGCGCCAGGCAATTGTATGTTTTCTGTTAACAGAAAAAATTCACTGTTTTCAACCGTCACTAAATTGTTTTATCAATGCGCTAACACGACAGTTCACTACGAGTGTCTACAACAGAGTGTGAGTAGATAGGGACAACTTTCGTTGTAGATTTACGTGAGTACCTGCCGGCGACGGCCTTACCTCACGGTGTTCAAAACACAACGGATCAATACAATGCGTTGATCAGCGCCCCAAACAAAACGAGCTTATGCAAGTATTTATTTGGATACCAGTGGCAGTGTGTCTGGGTCCACACTACCATCTTGGTATGATTCGAGGCCGACCTAAAACCTCTTCCGTTTTCGGGTACGGCACCCAGTTACTTGTGTAACTTCTTTTTTCGAACTGAAAATTCAGTTCTTCCAGCATTTAGGTTTAAACCACAGCCACCACGATACTCCCCAAAGGGCCGAACCCAATGAGCAGATTGAACAGAAGTCCAAGGGCTTTCTGCTCCCCGTGGTACCGGAAAGTCTCCGGTCAGACTGCGTAGCCTAAACTACTGCCAGTTGAGCTCCCCATTACTCAAATGACTGAGTAGATAGGGACAACTTGCGTTGTAGATTAACGTGAGTACCTGCCGGCGACGGCCTTACCTCACGGTGCTCAAGAGCACGGCGTATCAATACACACGTCTGATAAACGCCCCAAACAAAACGAGCTTATGCAAGTATTTATTTGGATACCAAAGGCAGTGTGTCTGGGTCCACACTACCATCTTGGTATGATTCGAGGCCGACCTAAAACCTCTTCCGTTTTCGGGTACGGCACCCAGTTACTTGTGTAACTTCTTTTTTTCGAACTGAAAATTCAGTTCTTCCAGCATTTAGGTTTCAACCACAGCCACCACGATACTCCCCAAAGGGCCGAACCCAATGAGCAGATTGAACAGAAATCCAAGGGCTTTCTGCTCCCCGTGGTACCGGAAAGTCTCCGGTCAGACTGCGTAGCCTAAACTACTGCCAGTTGAGCAACCCATTACTCAAATGACTGGTGACATTTGTCGCTTGAACTTCAAATGTCTTTTTATTCGCTTTTTCATTTAAAGTGTTTCTAATATCAGTTCAAGCTGAGTATTATAGCACTATCACTCCATATACTATGCTGATATTACTGGGCAAAGAATATAATAACAGTCATAGTGCATATTGGCTTTTAGTCGCCTTTTACGACAGGCATGCCTTGCCGCGGGCATATTCTTTCCCCAAACCCGCAGGGGAAAGTAGATAGGGACAACTTTCGTTGTAGATTTACGTGAGTACCTGCCGGCGACGGCCTTACCTCACGGTGTTCAAAACACAACGGATCAATACAATGCGTTGATCAGCGCCCCAAACAAAACGAGCTTATGCAAGTATTTATTTGGATACCAGTGGCAGTGTGTCTGGGTCCACACTACCATCTTGGTATGATTCGAGGCCGACCTAAAACCTCTTCCGTTTTCGGGTACGGCACCCAGTTACTTGTGTAACTTCTTTTTTCGAACTGAAAATTCAGTTCTTCCAGCATTTAGGTTTAAACCACAGCCACCACGATACTCCCCAAAGGGCCGAACCCAATGAGCAGATTGAACAGAAGTCCAAGGGCTTTCTGCTCCCCGTGGTACCGGAAAGTCTCCGGTCAGACTGCGTAGCCTAAACTACTGCCAGTTGAGCTCCCCATTACTCAAATGACTGGTGACATTTGTCGCTTGAACTTCAAATGTCTTTTTATTTGCTTTTTCATTTAAAGTGTTTCTAATATCAGTTCAAGCTGAGTATTATAGCACTATCACTCCATATACTATGCTGATATTACTGGGCAAAGAATATAATAACAGTCATAGTGCATATTGGCTTTTAGTCGCCTTTTACGACAGGCATGCCTTGCCGCGGGCATATTCTTTCCCCAAACCCGCAGGGGAAGAGTAGATAGGGACAGAGGGAATCTCGTTAATCCATTCATGCGCGTCACTAATTAGATGACGAGGCATTTGGCTACCTTAAGAGAGTCATAGTTACTCCCGCCGTTTACCCGCGCTTACTTGAATTTCTTCACTTTGACATTCAGAGCACTGGGCAGAAATCACATTGTGTCAACACCCGTTAGGGCCATCACAATGCTTTGTTTTAATTAGACAGTCGGATTCCCCAAGTCCGTGCCAGTTCTGAATTGATTGTTAATTGATAATCGTTATAATTTAAAAAAGTATCTATAGAATAATAAATCCTTTAGAAATTTTAGCAAGAAAGTTCCACAATTGGCTACGTAACTACTATCCGGGGAACAAGAATCGAAATTCTCTATTTACCCAGAACGAGTACATAAACCATGGTATTGCTTCCCAATCAAGCCCGACTATCTCAATCTTCAGAGCCAATCCTTATCCCGAAGTTACGGATCTAATTTGCCGACTTCCCTTACCTACATTATTCTATCGACTAGAGACTCTTCACCTTGGAGACCAGCTGCGGATATTGGTACGGCCTGTTGAGAAGTTTGCGTAACCCCACCATAAATTTTCAAGGTCCGAGGAGAAAATATCGACACAACAGTAAATGTCATGCTCTTCTAGTCCATCTACCATATCTCTCTTCGAAATACTTCCATGGTAGTACGACTATAAAACAGAAAAGAAAACTCTTCCGATACCTCTCGACGGCTTCTTTATGGTCGTTCCAATTGCCAGGATGAGCACAAGGCCCATTTTTAATAACAAACGGATACTCAACAGGTTACGGAATTGGAACCGTATTCCCTTTCGTTCAAAATTATTCAAGTGTTTAATTACTATGGAATAAAAATTCATTCATTTCATTTCATTAAAACTTGAAAATTTTCGGCTTTCGCCTTGAACTTAGGACCGACTAACTCGTGATCAACCACTGTTCACACGAAACCCTTCTCCACTTCAGTCCTCCAAGGTCTCATTCGATTATTTGCTACTACCAGCAAGATCTGTACCAATAGCGGCTCCATGCAGGCTTACGCCAAACACTTCTAAGCACACCATTGTACCCTCCTACTCACTAAAGTTTCAAAATTTATAATCCAACCGAAATTGTATTATAAATCATGTACTTTAGCGGTAATGTATAGGTATACAACTTAAGCACCATCCATTTTAAAGGCTAGTTGCTTCGGCAGGTGAGTTGTTACACACTCCTTAGCGGATTACGACTTCCATGTCCACCGTCCTGCTGTTTTAAGCAACCAACGCCTTTCATGGTATCTGCATGAGTTGTTAATTTAGGCACCGTAACATTACGTTTGGTTCATCCCACAGCGCCAGTTCTGCTTACCAAAAGTGGCCCACTGGGCACATTATATCATAACCTCAACCTTCATATCAAGAAAGGTGAGGTTCTTCCCCATTTAAAGTTTGAGAATAGGTTAAGGTCGTTTCGACCCTAAGGCCTCTAATCATTCGCTTTACCAGATAAGATTATTTTACATAATTTTTGAATGCACCAGTTATCCTGAGGGAAACTTCGGAGGGAACCAGCTACTAGATGGTTCGATTGGTCTTTCGCCCCTATACTCAATTCTGACAATCGATTTGCACGTCAGAACTGTTTCGGTCTTCCATCAGGGTTTCCCCTGACTTCAACCTGATCAAGTATAGTTCACCATCTTTCGGGTCACAGCATATATGCTCAAGGTACGCTCCAGTTAGAGGTATAAATAATAATAAATTATCATTATACATAACTATATGGAACGCCCCGGGATTGAATTAATAATGTAATACATTAAAAATTAATCCCATTATTAATACAGTTAAGTTAATTTCGCCATTAGGTTTAATATAACCCAATGACTTGCACATATGTTAGACTCCTTGGTCCGTGTTTCAAGACGGGTCCCGAAGGTATCCTGAATCTTTCGCATTGTTAATCATATAAATGCATACAATTAATATTAAAATCAATGGTAATAATATTATTGTAAAATTCAAAAGAATTTTAGCATTATATATAATAAAATCTATCAACACTTTATCAAATCATCAGTAATTATTCTATGTTAATAAGCTAAAAGCAAATTAATTTGAATAAACTTAAAAACCAATGATCTTTTGATAAATATTTTATTATGTTAATAGATTACAATGTCCTTATATGAAAAAAATGCACACTATTACTATAATATTTAAAATTAAATACTACAGTTATAATGATGAATTTTTCATAATGGATATTCAGGTTCATCGGGCTTAACCTCTAAGCAGTTTCACGTACTATTTAACTCTCTATTCAGAGTTCTTTTCAACTTTCCCTCTAGGTACTTGTTTACTATCGGTCTCAAGGTTATATTTAGTTTTA
>NW_027212752.1:1772500-1817500 GCF_042242935.1 Bactrocera oleae | reverse complement strand
TCAGGTTATTCTGCAGCAAGGACACACTCAAGCCTCTTCTTAACCTGAATGCAACAGCACGCTGTATGACAATCAGGTCAAGAGGGGGTGCACCTAACAAAACTTGCATCGCATCCGTTGAAACGGTGCGACACACTGGCAAACAGGCTAGCATCATACAGCGCTGCACGGAGAGTAGTTTTAGGCGACCGAAGACCGTCGTGGCTAATTCCCACCATACTGCAGCTCCATAAGTGGCACAGGCCACAAATAAGCCACGATATATGGTGCGAACCGCACGACGTCCGAGGCCCCAATCACTCCGTAAAACGCGCCTGACCTTGCCGACAGTCGCCAGCAGTCTTTCTTTCACGCTAACCAAGTGTGGTGTGAAACACATCCTTTCCCTCATGGTCAACCCCAAGTATTTGACGAGCGTCATGTACTTGATGCTGACCCCATTTACACGGACAATCGGTGGACGAGCCGGCGACAATCTGCCCTTAAGCAGCATTGTAACCGTTTTGTCCATTGATATGTCCACACCAACACCTACACCCCAGCTGTGGACAATTTCTAAGAATCGTCCTCCCGCTCGCTCTATTTCGGACCTTGAGTGACCTTCAACTAAAAGAAGAAGGTCGTCCGCGTACGCACAACACTTGCATACTGGTTCAAGTTGTCCAAGCAGAGAGTCCATCATAAGGTTCCAAATATATGGACCACAGATGGATCCCTGCGGGCAGCCCCGAGCCACCCCAATCTCAACACTCCCATTCATTCCTACGATTGAGGCTTTTCTGTCCGAAAAGTAGCTGCGCCAGAGAGTAACTTCCGGGCAGCCGAGCTCCTCCAATCGTTCAATCACCCTATCCCAGATTAGGTAGTCAAAAGCTCCCTTAAAGTCAACAAATATGCCAAGGACATATTCGTTGACGTTCTCCCTAACGGCACTCTGGACATACATCCAAGCATCCTCTACACTGCGTCCTTTCCTGAAACCATACTGCCTATCCGACCACATATCCCGCGTTAGATCCTGAAGTCGTTCCACCATAACTCTCTCCAGTACTTTTCCCAGCACTGGAAGGAGACTGATGCCCCGATAAGAACGAGGATCACTCCTGATCTTATCAGGGGACTTCAGGAGAGGAACGACCCTAGCCCTTTTCCACTCCCGTGGAAAATATCTCTCCCACACGCACTTATTGTAAATGGCCTCCAAGTATTCCGGAATGAACTTCCACATGCTTTTACACATCTCTCCGTTCAAACCATCAAAACCTGGGGATCTTTTACACCTGACCAGGCCAAAGGCGTATCCCAGCTCCCCTTCATCTAGTGGAGGAACAGGTACCTCACACGTTTGAGATACCCGAGCCTCCGCCCTAGGAAAGAACGCTCCTAGCAGAACCCCAGCACAGTCTCTCCACGTCGATAATACAGTATCACCAACGCGGAGAGAGGTGATATCCTCCCTCTTACGACCCCTACAGATCTTGTAGACCTGAGTAGATAGGGACAGCGTCCGGTGTGTTTTACGTGAGTACCTGCCGTCGACGGCCTTACCTCACGGTGCTCAAAAGCACGGCGTATCAATACAATGCGTTGATCAGCGCCCCGAAAATGCCAGGCATTTTTCAGTACCGATTGGTAGTGTGGAATGGACACACTACACACCTTGGTGAGGTTCGAGGCCTATCTAACACCTCTGCCGTACTTTGGGTCCGGCACCCGGTTGCAGTGCAACTCCACATTGAGTGAACAAAACACTCTTCCCGCATTTGGGCATCAACCACAACCACCACGATACTCCCCGAAGGGCCAGTCCGCATGAGCAGGTTGGAGCGAACTCCAAGGGCCCCTGCTCCCCGTGGTACCAGAATTAAGTCTCCGGTCAGACCTCGTAGCCGAAGCTACTACCAGTTGAGCTTCCATACTGATCTGTACTGGTGACCAGGGATTAAATCCCTACCCCTTATCTTTCACCCTTAATCTAACCCCTATTTTCAGCTAATTGTCTCCGCCGCCTGAACAATTCACGCGCAAACCTATCAAACGACCCTAACTGTTCGGTATTTGGACTAGTGAAGATCACACCGCTGACGTCTAATCGTCCATTAGTCCAACTAATCCCCATTCCTTCAAGGTGCCTAATGTCCGAGTACATCGGGCAGAGCGCAATAACATGCGCCCAATCTTCAACACGCGCCCCACACATACACTCTGGCGTGTCAGAAAGGTGCCTCTGATGCAGAAATGCGTTCAGAGGACCATGTCCAGTAAGCAGAAAACCCAGGCTCAGACAGAATCGGAAGTCTGGGTTTTCTTCTACAAACCTAACGTCCCGGATGTACCCATAGGTCACCCTACCGTTAGGGCTATTGTCCCAACGGTCTTGCCACCTTATCTTAACCCTGTCCTCTAGAAGTCTCTTGCTTCCTAGATATCCTTCCCTCTCTACGTCAAGGTCGGAAATCAGGTTATTCTGCAGCAAGGACACACTCAAGCCTCTTCTTAACCTGAATGCAACAGCACGCTATATGACAATCAGGTCAAGAGGGGGTGCACCTAACAAAACTTGCATCGCATCCGTTGAAACGGTGCGACACACTGGCAAACAGGCTAGCATCATACAGCGCTGCACGGAGAGTAGTTTTTGGCGACCGAAGACCGTCGTGGCTAATTCCCACCATACTGCAGCTCCATAAGTGGCACAGGCCACAAATAAGCCACGATATATGGTGCGAACCGCACGACGTCCGAGGCCCCAATCACTCCGTAAAACGCGCCTGACCTTGCCGACAGTCGCCAGCAGTCTTTCTTTCACGCTAACCAAGTGTGGTGTGAAACACATCCTTTCCCTCATGGTCAACCCCAAGTATTTGACTTGCGTCATGTACTTGATGCTGACCCCATTTACACGGACAATCGGTGGACGAGCCGGCGACAATCTGCCCTTAAGCAGCATTGTAACCGTTTTGTCCATTGATATGTCCACACCAACACCTACCCCCCAGCTGTGGACAATTTCTAAGAATCGTCCTCCCGCTCGCTCTATTTCGGACCTTGAGTGACCTTCAACTAAAAGAAGAAGGTCGTCCGCGTACGCACAACACTTGCATACTGGTTCAAGTTGTCCAAGCAGAGAGTCCATCATAAGGTTCCAAATATATGGACCACAGATGGATCCCTGCGGGCAGCCGCGAGCCACCCCAATCTCAACACTCCCATTCATTCCTACGATTGAGGCTTTTCTGTCCGAAAAGTAGCTGCGCCAGAGAGTAACTTCCGGGCAGCCGAGCTCCTCCAATCGTTCGATCACCCTATCCCAGATTAGGTAGTCAAAAGCTCCCTTAAAGTCAACAAATATGCCAAGGACATATTCGTTGACGTTCTCCCTAACGGCACTCTGGACATACATCCAAGCATCCTCTACACTGCGTCCTTTCCTGAAACCATACTGCCTATCCGACCACATATCCCGCGTTAGATCCTGAAGTCGTTCCACCATAACTCTCTCCAGTACTTTTCCCAGCACTGGAAGGAGACTGATGCCCCGATAAGAACGAGGATCACTCCTGATCTTATCAGGGGACTGATACTCTCCCGTGGAAAATAGCTCTCCCACACGCACTTATTGTAAATGGCTTCCAAGTATTCCGGAATGAACTTCCACATGCTTTTACACATCTCTCCGTTCAAACCATCAAAACCTGGGGATCTTTTACACCTGACCAGGCCAAAGGCGTATCCCAGCTCCCCTTCATCTAGTGGAGGAACAGGTACCTCACACGTTTGAGATACCCGAGCCTCCGCCCTAGGAAAGAACGCTCCTAGCAGAACCCCAGCACAGTCTCTCCACGTCGATAATACAGTGTCACCAACGCGGAGAGAGGTGATATCCTCCCTCTTACGACCCCTACAGATCTTGTAGACCTGAGTAGATAGGGACAGCGTCCGGTGTGTTTTACGTGAGTACCTGCCGTCGACGGCCTTACCTCACGGTGCTCAAAAGCACGGCGTATCAATACAATGCGTTGATCAGCGCCCCGAAAATGCCAGGCATTTTTCAGTACCGATTGGTAGTGTGGAATGGACACACTACACACCTTGGTGAGGTTCGAGGCCTATCTAACACCTCTGCCGTACTTTGGGTCCGGCACCCGGTTGCAGTGCAACTCCACATTGAGTGAACAAAACACTCTTCCCGCATTTGGGCATCAACCACAACCACCACGATACTCCCCGAAGGGCCAGTCCGCATGAGCAGGTTGGAGCGAACTCCAAGGGCCCCTGCTCCCCGTGGTACCAGAATTAAGTCTCCGGTCAAACCTCGTAGCCGAAGCTACTACCAGTTGTGCTTCCATACTGATCTGTACTGGTGACCAGGGATTAAATCCCTACCCCTTATCTTTCACCCTTAATCAAACCCCAATTTTCAGCTAATTGTCTCCGCCGCCTGAACAATTCACGCGCAAACCTATCAAACGACCCTAACTGTTCGGTATTTGGACTAGTGAAGATCACACTGCTGACGTCTAATCGTCCATTAGTCCAACTAATCCCCATTCCTTCAAGGTGCCTAATGTCCGAGTACATCGGGCAGAGCGCAATAACATGCGCCCAATCTTCAACACGCGCCCCACACATACACTCTGGCGTGTCAGAAAGGTGCCTCTGATGCAGAAATGCGTTCAGAGGACCATGTCCAGTAAGCAGAAAACCCAGGCTCAGACAGAATCGGAAGTCTGGGTTTTCTTCTACAAACCTAACGTCCCGGATGTACCCATAGGTCACCCTACCGTTAGGGCTATTGTCCCAACGGTCTTGCCACCTTATCTTAACCCTGTCCTCTAGAAGTCTCTTGCTTCCTAGATATCCTTCCCTCTCTACGTCAAGGTCGGAAATCAGGTTATTCTGCAGCAAGGACACACTCAAGCCTCTTCTTAACCTGAATGCAACAGCACGCTGTATGACAATCAGGTCAAGAGGGGGTGCACCTAACAAAACTTGCATCGCATCCGTTGAAACGGTGCGACACACTGGCAAACAGGCTAGCATCATACAGCGCTGCACGGAGAGTAGTTTTTGGCGACCGAAGACCGTCGTGGCTAATTCCCACCATACTGCAGCTCCATAAGTGGCACAGGCCACAAATAAGCCACGATATATGGTGCGAACCGCACGACGTCCGAGGCCCCAATCACTCCGTAAAACGCGCCTGACCTTGCCGACAGTCGCCAGCAGTCTTTCTTTCACGCTAACCAAGTGTGGTGTGAAACACATCCTTTCCCTCATGGTCAACCCCAAGTATTTGACTTGCGTCATGTACTTGATGCTGACCCCATTTACACGGACAATCGGTGGACGAGCCGGCGACAATCTGCCCTTAAGCAGCATTGTAACCGTTTTGTCCATTGATATGTCCACACCAACACCTACCCCCCAGCTGTGGACAATTTCTAAGAATCGTCCTCCCGCTCGCTCTACTTCGGACCTTGAGGGACCTTCAACTAAAAGAAGAAGGTCGTCCGCGTACGCACAACACTTGCATACTGGTTCAAGTTGTCCAAGCAGAGAGTCCATCATAAGGTTCCAAATATATGGACCACAGATGGATCCCTGCGGGCAGCCGCGAGCCACCCCAATCTCAACACTCCCATTCATTCCTACGATTGAGGCTTTTCTGTCCGAAAAGTAGCTGCGCCAGAGAGTAACTTCCGGGCAGCCGAGCTCCTCCAATCGTTCAATCACCCTATCCCAGATTAGGTAGTCAAAAGCTCCCTTAAAGTCAACAAATATGCCAAGGACATATTCGTTGACGTTCTCCCTAACGGCACTCTGGACATACATCCAAGCATCCTCTACACTGCGTCCTTTCCTGAAACCATACTGCCTATCCGACCACATATCCCGCGTTAGATCCTGAAGTCGTTCCACCATAACTCTCTCCAGTACTTTTCCCAGCACTGGAAGGAGACTGAGGCCCCGATAAGAACGAGGATCACTCCTGATCTTATCAGGGGACTTCAGGAGAGGAACGACCCTAGCCCTTTTCCACTCCCGTGGAAAATAGCTCTCCCACACGCACTTATTGTAAATGGCCTCCAAGTATTCCTGAATGAGTGTCACCAACGCGGAGAGAGGTGATATCCTCCCTCTTACGACCCCTACAGATCTTGTAGACCTGAGTAGATAGGGACAGCGTCCGGTGTGTTTTACGTGAGTACCTGCCGTCGACGGCCTTACCTCACGGTGCTCAAAAGCACGGCGTATCAATACAATGCGTTGATCAGCGCCCCGAAAATGCCAGGCATTTTTCAGTACCGATTGGTAGTGTGGAATGGACACACTACACACCTTGGTGAGGTTCGAGGCCTATCTAACACCTCTGCCGTACTTTGGGTCCGGCACCCGGTTGCAGTGCAACTCCACATTGAGTGAACAAAACACTCTTCCCGCATTTGGGCATCAACCACAACCACCACGATACTCCCCGAAGGGCCAGTCCGCATGAGCAGGTTGGAGCGAACTCCAAGGGCCCCTGCTCCCCGTGGTACCAGAATTAAGTCTCCGGTCAGACCTCGTAGCCGAAGCTACTACCAGTTGAGCTTCCATACTGATCTGTACTGGTGACCAGGGATTAAATCCCTACCCTTATCTTTCACCCTTAATCTAACCCCTATTTTCAGCTAATTGTCTCCGCCGCCTGAACAATTCACGCGCAAACCTATCAAACGACCCTAACTGTTCGGTATTTGGACAACTAATCCCCATTCCTTCAAGGTGCCTAATGTCCGAGTACATCGGGCAGAGCGCAATAACATGCGCCCAATCTTCAACACGCGCCCCACACATACACTCTGGCGTGTCAGAAAGGTGCCTCTGATGCAGAAATGCGTTCAGAGGACCATGTCCAGTAAGCAGAAAACCCAGGCTCAGACAGAATCGGAGGTCTGGGTTTTCTTCTACAAACCTAACGTCCCGGATGTACCCATAGGTCACCCTATCGTTAGGGCTATTGTCCCAACGGTCTTGCCACCTTATCTTAACCCTGTCCTTTAGAAGTTTCTTGCTTCCTAGATATCCTTCCCTCTCTACGTCAAGGTCGGAAATCAGGTTATTCTGCAGCAAGGACACACTCAAGCCTCTTCTTAACCTGAATGCAACAGCACGCTGTATGACAATCAGGTCAAGAGGGGGTGCACCTGACAAAACTTGCATCGCATCCGTTGAAACGGTGCGACACACTGGCAAACAGGCTAGCATCATACAGCGCTGCACGGAGAATAGTTTTTGGCCACCGAAGACCGTCGTGGCTAATTCCCACCATACTGCAGCTCCATAAGTGGCACAGGCCACAAATAAGCCACGATATATGGTGCGAATCGCACGACGTCCGAGGCCCCAATCACTCCGTAAAACGCGCCTGACCTTGCCGACAGTCGCCAGCAGTCTTTCTTTCACGCTAACCAAGTGTGGTGTGAAACACATCCTTTCCCTCATGGTCAACCCCAAGTATTTGACTTGCGTCATGTACTTGATGCTGACCCCATTTACACGGACAATCGGTGGACGAGCCGGCGACAATCTGCCCTTAAGCAGCATTGTAACCGTTTTGTCCATTGATATGTCCACACCAACACCTACCCCCCAGCTGTGGACAATTTCTAAGAATCGTCCTCCCGCTCGCTCTATTTCGGACCTTGAGTGACCTTCAACTAAAAGAAGAAGGTCGTCCGCGTACGCACAACACTTGCATACTGGTTCAAGTTGTCCAAGCAGAGAGTCCATCATAAGGTTCCAAATATATGGACCACAGATGGATCCCTGCGGGCAGCCGCGAGCCACCCCAATCTCAACACTCCCATTCATTCCTACGATTGAAGCTTTTCTGTCCAAAAGCTCCCTTAAAGTCAACAAATATGCCAAGGACATATTCGTTGACGTTCTCCCTAACGGCACTCTGGACATACATCCAAGCATCCTCTACACTGCGTCCTTTCCTGAAACCATACTGCCTATCCGACCACATATCCCGCGTTAGATCCTGAAGTCGTTCCACCATAACTCTCTCCAGTACTTTTCCCAGCACTGGAAGTCGTAGATAGGGACAACTTGCGTTGTAGATTAACGTGAGTACCTGCCGGCGACGGCCTTACCTCACGGTGCTCAAGAGCACGGCGTATCAATACACGCGTCTGATAAACGCCCCAAATAATACAAGAATGAATGGCAAGTATTATTTGGATACCAAAGGCAGTGTGTCTGGGTCCACACTACCATCTTGGTATGATTCGAGGCCGACCTAAAACCTCTTCCGTTTTCGGGTACGGCACCCAGTTACTTGTGTAACTTCTTTTTTCGAACTGAAAATTCAGTTCTTCCAGCATTTAGGTTTCAACCACAGCCACCACGATACTCCCCAAAGGGCCGAACCCAATGAGCAGATTGAACAGAAGTCCAAGGGCTTTCTGCTCCCCGTGGTACCGGAAAGTCTCCGGTCAGACTGCGTAGCCTAAACTACTGCCAGTTGAGCAACCCATTACTCAAATGACTGGTGACATTTGTCGCTTGAACTTCAAATGTCTTTTTATTAGCTTTTTTCATTTAAAGTGTTTCTAATATCAGTTCAAGCTGAGTATTATAGCACTATCACTCCATATACTATGCTGATATTACTGGGCAAAGAATATAATAACAGTCATAGTGCATATTGGCTTTTAGTCGCCTTTTACGACAGGCATGCCTTGCCGCGGGCATATTCTTTCCCCAAACCCGCAGGGGAACGTAGATAGGGACAACTTTCGTTGTAGATTTACGTGAGTACCTGCCGGCGACGGCCTTACCTCACGGTGTTCAAAACACAACGGATCAATACAATGCGTTGATCAGCGCCCCAAACAAAACGAGCTTATGCAAGTATTTATTTGGATACCAGTGGCAGTGTGTCTGGGTCCACACTACCATCTTGGTATGATTCGAGGCCGACCTAAAACCTCTTCCGTTTTCGGGTACGGCACCCAGTTACTTGTGTAACTTCTTTTTTCGAACTGAAAATTCAGTTCTTCCAGCATTTAGGTTTAAACCACAGCCACCACGATACTCCCCAAAGGGCCGAACCCAATGAGCAGATTGAACAGAAGTCCAAGGGCTTTCTGCTCCCCGTGGTACCGGAAAGTCTCCGGTCAGACTGCGTAGCCTAAACTACTGCCAGTTGAGCTACCCATTACTCAAATGACTGGTGACATTTGTCGCTTGAACTTCAAATGTCTTTTTATTTGCTTTTTCATTTAAAGTGTTTCTAATATCAGTTCAAGCTGAGTATTATAGCACTATCACTCCATATACTATGCTGATATTACTGGGCAAAGAATATAAGAACAGTCATAGTGCATATTGGCTTTTAGTCGCCTTTTACGACAGGCATGCCTTGCCGCGGGCATATTCTTTCCCCAAACCCGCAGGGGAACGTAGATAGGGACAACTTTCGTTGTAGATTTACGTGAGTACCTGCCGGCGACGGCCTTACCTCACGGTGTTCAAAACACAACGGATCAATACAATGCGTTGATCAGCGCCCCAAATAAAACGAGCTTATGCAAGTATTTATTTGGATACCAGTGGCAGTGTGTCTGGGTCCACACTACCATCTTGGTATGATTCGAGGCCGACCTAAAACCTCTTCCGTTTTCGGGTACGGCACCCAGTTACTTGTGTAACTTCTTTTTTCGAACTGAAAATTCAGTTCTTCCAGCATTTAGGTTTAAACCACAGCCACCACGATACTCCCCAAAGGGCCGAACCCAATGAGCAGATTGAACAGAAGTCCAAGGGCTTTCTGCTCCCCGTGGTACCGGAAAGTCTCCGGTCAGACTGCGTAGCCTAAACTACTGCCAGTTGAGCTCCCCATTACTCAAATGACTGGTGACATTTGTCGCTTGAACTTCAAATGTCTTTTTATTTGCTTTTTCATTTAAAGTGTTTCTAATATCAGTTCAAGCTGAGTATTATAGCACTATCACTCCATATACTATGCTGATATTACTGGGCAAAGAATATAATAACAGTCATAGTGCATATTGGCTTTTAGTCGCCTTTTACGACAGGCATGCCTTGCCGCGGGCATATTCTTTCCCCAAACCCGCAGGGGAACGTAGATAGGGACAACTTTCGTTGTAGATTTACGTGAGTACCTGCCGGCGACGGCCTTACCTCACGGTGTTCAAAACACAACGGATCAATACAATGCGTTGATCAGCGCCCCAAACAAAACGAGCTTATGCAAGTATTTATTTGGATACCAGTGGCAGTGTGTCTGGGTCCACACTACCATCTTGGTATGATTCGAGGCCGACCTAAAACCTCTTCCGTTTTCGGGTACGGCACCCAGTTACTTGTGTAACTTCTTTTTTCGAACTGAAAATTCAGTTCTTCCAGCATTTAGGTTTAAACCACAGCCACCACGATACTCCCCAAAGGGCCGAACCCAATGAGCAGATTGAACAGAAGTCCAAGGGCTTTCTGCTCCCCGTGGTACCGGAAAGTCTCCGGTCAGACTGCGTAGCCTAAACTACTGCCAGTTGAGCTACCCATTACTCAAATGACTGGTGACATTTGTCGCTTGAACTTCAAATGTCTTTTTATTTGCTTTTTCATTTAAAGTGTTTCTAATATCAGTTCAAGCTGAGTATTATAGCACTATCACTCCATATACTATGCTGATATTACTGGGCAAAGAATATAAGAACATTCATAGTGCATATTGGCTTTTAGTCGCCTTTTACGACAGGCATGCCTTGCCGCGGGCATATTCTTTCCCCAAACCCGCAGGGGAACGTAGATAGGGACAACTTTCGTTGTAGATTTACGTGAGTACCTGCCGGCGACGGCCTTACCTCACGGTGTTCAAAACACAACGGATCAATACAATGCGTTGATCAGCGCCCCAAATAAAACGAGCTTATGCAAGTATTTATTTGGATACCAGTGGCAGTGTGTCTGGGTCCACACTACCATCTTGGTATGATTCGAGGCCGACCTAAAACCTCTTCCGTTTTCGGGTACGGCACCCAGTTACTTGTGTAACTTCTTTTTTCGAACTGAAAATTCAGTTCTTCCAGCATTTAGGTTTAAACCACAGCCACCACGATACTCCCCAAAGGGCCGAACCCAATGAGCAGATTGAACAGAAGTCCAAGGGCTTTCTGCTCCCCGTGGTACCGGAAAGTCTCCGGTCAGACTGCGTAGCCTAAACTACTGCCAGTTGAGCTCCCCATTACTCAAATGACTGGTGACATTTGTCGCTTGAACTTCAAATGTCTTTTTATTTGCTTTTTCATTTAAAGTGTTTCTAATATCAGTTCAAGCTGAGTATTATAGCACTATCACTCCATATACTATGCTGATATTACTGGGCGAAGAATATAATAACAGTCATAGTGCATATTGGCTTTTAGTCGCCTTTTACGACAGGCATGCCTTGCCGCGGGCATATTCTTTCCCCAAACCCGCAGGGGAACGTAGATAGGGACAGCGTCCGGTGTGTTTTACGTGAGTACCTGCCGTCGACGGCCTTACCTCACGGTGCTCAAAAGCACGGCGTATCAATACAATGCGTTGATCAGCGCCCCGAAAATGCCAGGCATTTTTCAGTACCGATTGGTAGTGTGGAATGGACACACAACACACCTTGGTGAGGTTCGAGGCCTATCTAACACCTCTGCCGTACTTTGGGTCCGGCACCCGGTTGCAGTGCAACTCCACATTGAGTGAACAAAACACTCTTCCCGCATTTGGGCATCAACCACAACCACCACGATACTCCCCGAAGGGCCAGTCCGCATGAGCAGGTTGGAGCGAACTCCAAGGGCCCCTGCTCCCCGTGGTACCAGAATTAAGTCTCCGGTCAGACCTCGTAGCCGAAGCTACTACCAGTTGTGCTTCCATACTGATCTGTACTGGTGACCAGGGATTAAATCCCTACCCCTTATCTTTCACCCTTAATCTAACCCCTATTTTCAGCTAATTGTCTCCGCCGCCTGAACAATTCACGCGCAAACCTATCAAACGACCCTAACTGTTCGGTATTTGGACTAGTGAAGATCACACCGCTGACGTCTAATCGTCCATTAGTCCAACTAATCCCCATTCCTTCAAGGTGCCTAATGTCCGAGTACATCGGGCAGAGCGCAATAACATGCGCCCAATCTTCAACACATACACTCTGGCGTGTCAGAAAGGTGCCTCTGATGCAGAAATGCGTTCAGAGGACCATGTCCAGTAAGCAGAAAACCCAGGCTCAGACAGAATCGGAAGTCTGGGTTTTCTTCTACAAACCTAACGTCCCGGATGTACCCATAGGTCACCCTACCGTTAGGGCTATTGTCCCAACGGTCTTGCCACCTTATCTTAACCCTGTCCTCTAGAAGTCTCTTGCTTCCTAGATATCCTTCCCTCTCTACGTCAAGGTCGGAAATCAGGTTATTCTGCAGCAAGGACACACTCAAGCATCTTCTTAACCTGAATGCAATAGCACGCTGTATGACAATCAGGTCAAGAGGGGTTGCACCTAACAAAACTTGCATCGCATCCGTTGAAACGGTGCGACACACTGGCAAACAGGCTAGCATCATACAGCGCTGCACGGAGAGTAGTTTTTGGCGACCGAAGACCGTCGTGGCTAATTCCCACCATACTGCAGCTCCATAAGTGGCACAGGCCACAAATAAGCCACGATATATGGTGCGAACCGCACGACGTCCGAGGCCCCAATCACTCCGTAAAACGCGCCTGACCTTGCCGACAGTCGCCAGCAGTCTTTCTTTCACGCTAACCAAGTGTGGTGTGAAACACATCCTTTCCCTCATGGTCAACCCCAAGTATTTGACTTGCGTCATGTACTTGATGCTGACCTCATTTACACGGACAATCGGTGGACGAGCCGGCGACAATCTGCCCTTAAGCAGCATTGTAACCGTTTTGTCCATTGATATGTCCACACCAACACCTACCCCCCAGCTGTGGACAATTTCTAAGAATCGTCCTCCCGCTCGCTCTATTTCGGACCTTGAGTGACCTTCAACTAAAAGAAGAAGGTCGTCCGCGTACGCACAACACTTGCATACTGGTTCAAGTTGTCCAAGCAGAGAGTCCATCATAAGGTTCCAAATATATGGACCACAGATGGATCCCTGCGGGCAGCCGCGAGCCACCCCAATCTCAACACTCCCATTCATTCCTACGATTGAGGCTTTTCTGTCCAAAAGCTCCCTTAAAGTCAACAAATATGCCAAGGACATATTCGTTGACGTTCTCCCTAACGGCACTCTGGACATACATCCAAGCATCCTCTACACTGCGTCCTTTCCTGAAACCATACTGCCTATCCGACCACATATCCCGCGTTAGATCCTGAAGTCGTTCCACCATAACTCTCTCCAGTACTTTTCCCAGCACTGGAAGTCGTAGATAGGGACAACTTGCGTTGTAGATTAACGTGAGTACCTGCCGGCGACGGCCTTACCTCACGGTGCTCAAGAGCACGGCGTATCAATACACGCGTCTGATAAACGCCCCAAATAATACAAGAATGAATGGCAAGTATTATTTGGATACCAAAGGCAGTGTGTCTGGGTCCACACTACCATCTTGGTATGATTCGAGGCCGACCTAAAACCTCTTCCGTTTTCGGGTACGGCACCCAGTTACTTGTGTAACTTCTTTTTTCGAACTGAAAATTCAGTTCTTCCAGCATTTAGGTTTCAACCACAGCCACCACGATACTCCCCAAAGGGCCGAACCCAATGAGCAGATTGAACAGAAGTCCAAGGGCTTTCTGCTCCCCGTGGTACCGGAAAGTCTCCGGTCAGACTGCGTAGCCTAAACTACTGCCAGTTGAGCAACCCATTACTCAAATGACTGGTGACATTTGTCGCTTGAACTTCAAATGTCTTTTTATTAGCTTTTTTCATTTAAAGTGTTTCTAATATCAGTTCAAGCTGAGTATTATAGCACTATCACTCCATATACTATGCTGATATTACTGGGCAAAGAATATAATAACAGTCATAGTGCATATTGGCTTTTAGTCGCCTTTTACGACAGGCATGCCTTGCCGCGGGCATATTCTTTCCCCAAACCCGCAGGGGAACGTAGATAGGGACAACTTTCGTTGTAGATTTACGTGAGTACCTGCCGGCGACGGCCTTACCTCACGGTGTTCAAAACACAACGGATCAATACAATGCGTTGATCAGCGCCCCAAACAAAACGAGCTTATGCAAGTATTTATTTGGATACCAGTGGCAGTGTGTCTGGGTCCACACTACCATCTTGGTATGATTCGAGGCCGACCTAAAACCTCTTCCGTTTTCGGGTACGGCACCCAGTTACTTGTGTAACTTCTTTTTTCGAACTGAAAATTCAGTTCTTCCAGCATTTAGGTTTAAACCACAGCCACCACGATACTCCCCAAAGGGCCGAACCCAATGAGCAGATTGAACAGAAGTCCAAGGGCTTTCTGCTCCCCGTGGTACCGGAAAGTCTCCGGTCAGACTGCGTAGCCTAAACTACTGCCAGTTGAGCTACCCATTACTCAAATGACTGGTGACATTTGTCGCTTGAACTTCAAATGTCTTTTTATTTGCTTTTTCATTTAAAGTGTTTCTAATATCAGTTCAAGCTGAGTATTATAGCACTATCACTCCATATACTATGCTGATATTACTGGGCAAAGAATATAAGAACAGTCATAGTGCATATTGGCTTTTAGTCGCCTTTTACGACAGGCATGCCTTGCCGCGGGCATATTCTTTCCCCAAACCCGCAGGGGAACGTAGATAGGGACAACTTTCGTTGTAGATTTACGTGAGTACCTGCCGGCGACGGCCTTACCTCACGGTGTTCAAAACACAACGGATCAATACAATGCGTTGATCAGCGCCCCAAATAAAACGAGCTTATGCAAGTATTTATTTGGATACCAGTGGCAGTGTGTCTGGGTCCACACTACCATCTTGGTATGATTCGAGGCCGACCTAAAACCTCTTCCGTTTTCGGGTACGGCACCCAGTTACTTGTGTAACTTCTTTTTTCGAACTGAAAATTCAGTTCTTCCAGCATTTAGGTTTAAACCACAGCCACCACGATACTCCCCAAAGGGCCGAACCCAATGAGCAGATTGAACAGAAGTCCAAGGGCTTTCTGCTCCCCGTGGTACCGGAAAGTCTCCGGTCAGACTGCGTAGCCTAAACTACTGCCAGTTGAGCTCCCCATTACTCAAATGACTGGTGACATTTGTCGCTTGAACTTCAAATGTCTTTTTATTTGCTTTTTCATTTAAAGTGTTTCTAATATCAGTTCAAGCTGAGTATTATAGCACTATCACTCCATATACTATGCTGATATTACTGGGCAAAGAATATAATAACAGTCATAGTGCATATTGGCTTTTAGTCGCCTTTTACGACAGGCATGCCTTGCCGCGGGCATATTCTTTCCCCAAACCCGCAGGAGAACGTAGATAGGGACAGCGTCCGGTGTGTTTTACGTGAGTACCTGCCGTCGACGGCCTTACCTCACGGTGCTCAAAAGCACGGCGTATCAATACAATGCGTTGATCAGCGCCCCGAAAATGCCAGGCATTTTTCAGTACCGATTGGTAGTGTGGAATGGACACACTACACACCTTGGTGAGGTTCGAGGCCTATCTAACACCTCTGCCGTACTTTGGGTCCGGCACCCGGTTGCAGTGCAACTCCACATTGAGTGAACAAAACACTCTTCCCGCATTTGGGCATCAACCACAACCACCACGATACTCCCCGAAGGGCCAGTCCGCATGAGCAGGTTGGAGCGAACTCCAAGGGCCCCTGCTCCCCGTGGTACCAGAATTAAGTCTCCGGTCAGACCTCGTAGCCGAAGCTACTACCAGTTGAGCTTCCATACTGCTCTGTACTGGTGACCAGGGATTAAATCCCTACCCCTTATCTTTCACCCTTAATCTAACCCCTATTTTCAGCTAATTGTCTCCGCCGCCTGAACAATTCACGCGCAAACCTATCAAACGACCCTAACTGTTCGGTATTTGGACTAGTGGAGATCACACCGCTGACGTCTAATCGTCCATTAGTCCAACTAATCCCCATTCCTTCAAGGTGCCTAATGTCCGAGTACATCGGGCAGAGCGCAATAACATGCGCCCAATCTTCAACACATACACTCTGGCGTGTCAGAAAGGTGCCTCTGATGCAGAAATGCGTTCAGAGGACCATGTCCAGTAAGCAGAAAACCCAGGCTCAGACAGAATCGGAAGTCTGGGTTTTCTTCTACAAACCTAACGTCCCGGATGTACCCATAGGTCACCCTACCGTTAGGGCTATTGTCCCAACGGTCTTGCCACCTTATCTTAACCCTGTCCTCTAGAAGTCTCTTGCTTCCTAGATATCCTTCCCTCTCTACGTCAAGGTCGGAAATCAGGTTATTCTGCAGCAAGGACACACTCAAGCATCTTCTTAACCTGAATGCAATAGCACGCTGTATGACAATCAGGTCAAGAGGGGTTGCACCTAACAAAACTTGCATCGCATCCGTTGAAACGGTGCGACACACTGGCAAACAGGCTAGCATCATACAGCGCTGCACGGAGAGTAGTTTTTGGCGACCGAAGACCGTCGTGGCTAATTCCCACCATACTGCAGCTCCATAAGTGGCACAGGCCACAAATAAGCCACGATATATGGTGCGAACCGCACGACGTCCGAGGCCCCAATCACTCCGTAAAACGCGCCTGACCTTGCCGACAGTCGCCAGCAGTCTTTCTTTCACGCTAACCAAGTGTGGTGTGAAACACATCCTTTCCCTCATGGTCAACCCCAAGTATTTGACTTGCGTCATGTACTTGATGCTGACCCCATTTACACGGACAATCGGTGGACGAGCCGGCGACAATCTGCCCTTAAGCAGCATTGTAACCGTTTTGTCCATTGATATGTCCACACCAACACCTACCCCCCAGCTGTGGACAATTTCTAAGAATCGTCCTCCCGCTCGCTCTATTTCGGACCTTGAGTGACCTTCAACTAAAAGAAGAAGGTCGTCCGCGTACGCACAACACTTGCATACTGGTTCAAGTTGTCCAAGCAGAGAGTCCATCATAAGGTTCCAAATATATGGACCACAGATGGATCCCTGCGGGCAGCCGCGAGCCACCCCAATCTCAACACTCCCATTCATTCCTACGATTGAGGCTTTTCTGTCCAAAAGCTCCCTTAAAGTCAACAAATATGCCAAGGACATATTCGTTGACGTTCTCCCTAACGGCACTCTGGACATACATCCAAGCATCCTCTACACTGCGTCCTTTCCTGAAACCATACTGCCTATCCGACCACATATCCCGCGTTAGATCCTGAAGTCGTTCCACCATAACTCTCTCCAGTACTTTTCCCAGCACTGGAAGTCGTAGATAGGGACAACTTGCGTTGTAGATTAACGTGAGTACCTGCCGGCGACGGCCTTACCTCACGGTGCTCAAGAGCACGGCGTATCAATACACGCGTCTGATAAACGCCCCAAATAATACAAGAATGAATGGCAAGTATTATTTGGATACCAAAGGCAGTGTGTCTGGGTCCACACTACCATCTTGGTATGATTCGAGGCCGACCTAAAACCTCTTCCGTTTTCGGGTACGGCACCCAGTTACTTGTGTAACTTCTTTTTTCGAACTGAAAATTCAGTTCTTCCAGCATTTAGGTTTCAACCACAGCCACCACGATACTCCCCAAAGGGCCGAACCCAATGAGCAGATTGAACAGAAGTCCAAGGGCTTTCTGCTCCCCGTGGTACCGGAAAGTCTCCGGTCAGACTGCGTAGCCTAAACTACTGCCAGTTGAGCAACCCATTACTCAAATGACTGGTGACATTTGTCGCTTGAACTTCAAATGTCTTTTTATTAGCTTTTTTCATTTAAAGTGTTTCTAATATCAGTTCAAGCTGAGTATTATAGCACTATCACTCCATATACTATGCTGATATTACTGGGCAAAGAATATAATAACAGTCATAGTGCATATTGGCTTTTAGTCGCCTTTTACGACAGGCATGCCTTGCCGCGGGCATATTCTTTCCCCAAACCCGCAGGGGAACGTAGATAGGGACAACTTTCGTTGTAGATTTACGTGAGTACCTGCCGGCGACGGCCTTACCTCACGGTGTTCAAAACACAACGGATCAATACAATGCGTTGATCAGCGCCCCAAACAAAACGAGCTTATGCAAGTATTTATTTGGATACCAGTGGCAGTGTGTCTGGGTCCACACTACCATCTTGGTATGATTCGAGGCCGACCTAAAACCTCTTCCGTTTTCGGGTACGGCACCCAGTTACTTGTGTAACTTCTTTTTTCGAACTGAAAATTCAGTTCTTCCAGCATTTAGGTTTAAACCACAGCCACCACGATACTCCCCAAAGGGCCGAACCCAATGAGCAGATTGAACAGAAGTCCAAGGGCTTTCTGCTCCCCGTGGTACCGGAAAGTCTCCGGTCAGACTGCGTAGCCTAAACTACTGCCAGTTGAGCTACCCATTACTCAAATGACTGGTGACATTTGTCGCTTGAACTTCAAATGTCTTTTTATTTGCTTTTTCATTTAAAGTGTTTCTAATATCAGTTCAAGCTGAGTATTATAGCACTATCACTCCATATACTATGCTGATATTACTGGGCAAAGAATATAAGAACAGTCATAGTGCATATTGGCTTTTAGTCGCCTTTTACGACAGGCATGCCTTGCCGCGGGCATATTCTTTCCCCAAACCCGCAGGGGAACGTAGATAGGGACAACTTTCGTTGTAGATTTACGTGAGTACCTGCCGGCGACGGCCTTACCTCACGGTGTTCAAAACACAACGGATCAATACAATGCGTTGATCAGCGCCCCAAATAAAACGAGCTTATGCAAGTATTTATTTGGATACCAGTGGCAGTGTGTCTGGGTCCACACTACCATCTTGGTATGATTCGAGGCCGACCTAAAACCTCTTCCGTTTTCGGGTACGGCACCCAGTTACTTGTGTAACTTCTTTTTTCGAACTGAAAATTCAGTTCTTCCAGCATTTAGGTTTAAACCACAGCCACCACGATACTCCCCAAAGGGCCGAACCCAATGAGCAGATTGAACAGAAGTCCAAGGGCTTTCTGCTCCCCGTGGTACCGGAAAGTCTCCGGTCAGACTGCGTAGCCTAAACTACTGCCAGTTGAGCTCCCCATTACTCAAATGACTGGTGACATTTGTCGCTTGAACTTCAAATGTCTTTTTATTTGCTTTTTCATTTAAAGTGTTTCTAATATCAGTTCAAGCTGAGTATTATAGCACTATCACTCCATATACTATGCTGATATTACTGGGCAAAGAATATAATAACAGTCATAGTGCATATTGGCTTTTAGTCGCCTTTTACGACAGGCATGCCTTGCCGCGGGCATATTCTTTCCCCAAACCCGCAGGAGAACGTAGATAGGGACAGCGTCCGGTGTGTTTTACGTGAGTACCTGCCGTCGACGGCCTTACCTCACGGTGCTCAAAAGCACGGCGTATCAATACAATGCGTTGATCAGCGCCCCGAAAATGCCAGGCATTTTTCAGTACCGATTGGTAGTGTGGAATGGACACACTACACACCTTGGTGAGGTTCGAGGCCTATCTAACACCTCTGCCGTACTTTGGGTCCGGCACCCGGTTGCAGTGCAACTCCACATTGAGTGAACAAAACACTCTTCCCGCATTTGGGCATCAACCACAACCACCACGATACTCCCCGAAGGGCCAGTCCGCATGAGCAGGTTGGAGCGAACTCCAAGGGCCCCTGCTCCCCGTGGTACCAGAATTAAGTCTCCGGTCAGACCTCGTAGCCGAAGCTACTACCAGTTGAGCTTCCATACTGCTCTGTACTGGTGACCAGGGATTAAATCCCTACCCCTTATCTTTCACCCTTAATCTAACCCCTATTTTCAGCTAATTGTCTCCGCCGCCTGAACAATTCACGCGCAAACCTATCAAACGACCCTAACTGTTCGGTATTTGGACTAGTGGAGATCACACCGCTGACGTCTAATCGTCCATTAGTCCAACTAATCCCCATTCCTTCAAGGTTCCTAATGTCCGAGTACATCGGGCAGAGCGCAATAACATGCGCCCAATCTTCAACACGCGCCCCACACATACACTCTGGCGTGTCAGAAAGGTGCCTCTGATGCAGAAATGCGTTCAGAGGACCATGTCCAGTAAGCAGAAAACCCAGGCTCAGACAGAATCGGAAGTCTGGGTTTTCTTCTACAAACCTAACGTCCCGGATGTACCCATAGGTCACCCTACCGTTAGGGCTATTGTCCCAACGGTCTTGCCACCTTATCTTAACCCTGTCCTCTAGAAGTCTCTTGCTTCCTAGATATCCTTCCCTCTCTACGTCAAGGTCGGAAATCAGGTTATTTTGCAGCAAGGACACACTCAAGCCTCTTCTTAACCTGAATGCAACAGCACGCTGTATGACAATCAGGTCAAGAGGGGGTGCACCTAACAAAACTTGCATCGCATCCGTTGAAACGGTGCGACACACTGGCAAACAGGCTAGCAGCATACAGCGCTGCACGGAGAGTAGTTTTTGGCGACCGAAGACCGTCGTGGCTAATTCCCACCATACTGCAGCTCCATAAGTGGCACAGGCCACAAATAAGCCACGATATATGGTGCGAACCGCACGACGTCCGAGGCCCCAATCACTCCGTAAAACGCGCCTGACCTTGCCGACAGTCGCCAGCAGTCTTTCTTTCACGCTAACCAAGTGTGGTGTGAAACACATCCTTTCCCTCATGGTCAACCCCAAGTATTTGACTTGCGTCATGTATTTGATGCTGACCCCATTTACACGGACAATCGGTGGACGAGCCGGCGACAATCTGCCCTTAAGCAGCATTGTAACCGTTTTGTCCATTGATATGTCCACACCAACACCTACACCCCAGCTGTGGACAATTTCTAAGAATCGTCCTCCCGCTCGCTCTATTTCGGACCTTGAGTGACCTTCAACTAAAAGAAGAAGGTCGTCCGCGTACGCACAACACTTGCATACTGGTTCAATTTGTCCAAGCAGAGAGTCCATCATAAGGTTCCAAATATATGGACCACAGATGGATCCCTGCGGGCAGCCCCGAGCCACCCCAATCTCGACACTCCCATTCATTCCTACGATTGAGGCTTTTCTGTCCGAAAAGTAGCTGCGCCAGAGAGTAACTTCCGGGCAGCCGAGCTCCTCCAATCGTTCAATCACCCTATCCCAGATTAGGTAGTCAAAAGCTCCCTTAAAGTCAACAAATATGCCAAGGACATATTCGTTGACGTTCTCCCTAACGGCACTCTGGACATACATCCAAGCATCCTCTACACTGCGTCCTTTCCTGAAACCATACTGCCTATCCGACCACATATCCCGCGTTAGATCCTGAAGTCGTTCCACCATAACTCTCTCCAGTACTTTTCCCAGCACTGGAAGGAGACTGATGCCCCGATAAGAACGAGGATCACTCCTGATCTTATCAGGGGACTTCAGGAGAGGAACGACCCTAGCTCTTTTCCACTCCCGTGGAAAATATCCCTCCCACACGCACTTATTGTAAATGGCCTCCAGGTATTCCGGAATGAACTTCCACATGCTTTTACACATCTCTCCGTTCAAACCATCAAAACCTGGGGATCTTTTACACCTGACCAGGCCAAAGGCGTATCCCAGCTCCCCTTCATCTAGTGGAGGAACAGGTACCTCATACGTTTGAGATACCCGAGCCTCCGCCCTAGGAAAGAACGCTCCTAGCAGAACCCCAGCACAGTCTCTCCACGTTGATAATACAGTATCACCAACGCGGAGAGAGGTGATATCCTCCCTCTTACGACCCCTACAGATCTTGTAGACCTGACCCCATGGGTCGTTCCTATTTTCCCCTATAAAATTCCTCCATTCCTCTTCCTTGGTTTTGACTAGCATTTGTTTGTAATCCCTCATCACACAACTAAATTCATACCTAATCTGGGATAGCCCATCAGAGTTTGACTGTCTAGCGCGTTGAAACTTTCGTCTCAATCGCCGGACAGCTCTCCTCTTCATCGTTAGCTCTTTCGTCCACCACTTAAGTTTTCTCACTCTGAAGCTTTCGAACTTTCCGAGAACACTGTTGTTCACTTCCCACACTACATCGTATAGCCGAGAAATTTGCTCGTCCACCCCAAAGTCTTCAAACTCACTAAGCGGTATTTCTAATACCGCTTCCCTGACAGATCGTCCATATTGGTTCCAGTCGATACCAGAGGTACGCCATCGCCGCAATGGACTCTCATACGCCGAGGGAGGAGATTTAGGAGTAACCATAATTTGAATCAAGTTATGGTCACTCAATCCCCACATTAAAGGTCCTATTTGCTGCCTCATTGATGAAGGACACATCGATGTCGCTCACACCCCCAGGCCCATTAAACGTATACCACTCGCTTGGCTCGTTTAATATGTGAAGACTATTTGCCTCCACCCATTCGCTTAATACCTCGCCTCTAGTGTGGCTTTGATATCCTGACGAATGTCGGGATACCTTACTAAACCACATAGAGGACGAGGCATTCGCATCCATTCCTAGGATAAGCGAGCTACTACTGGCAAGTAGCAGTAGCTTATCCATGTACAGCAGGTAAGGCTCTAGAGGTTCGCTGTATTTGCAATAAACACTAGCGACTACCAATCTACCGAACTCCCCCTCTATGGATACACAAACACCCAGCTGTGACGAATCCAGAACTACGCAGTCGTAGCTCGGATTATTCACAACTATTGCGGCATTTCTCCTAAGGTCTGTGAAGACCCTAAATCCTCCAGGGAGACCCCGAACCACACCATTAGTGGCGTAGGGCTCCTGGAGTAATGCGATGCCGCACCCACCCTCTAGCATACAACCCCCTAACTCGCACATAACGGCATAACAACCCTGACAATTTAGCTGTAAAATCGTCCCCATTAGTGTCTGGAAAGGGCACGCTCTACTATGCCACAGTAGACTGGACAAGCAGCTGACATCATAAGATGCCCAGCTGGTCTACCCTTAAATGCACAGTTGCGACAATGTGGTGCATTGACGCAACTAGCAGCTCTGTGGCCTTCCTGACCACACCTACGGCAGACATCGGACTTGGCCTTACATTGCGCCACTCGATGGTCAAAGCTGTCTGGTCGCACTCGGAAGGAAAACCACCGTAGATAGGGACAACTTTCGTTGTAGATTTACGTGAGTACCTGCCGGCGACGGCCTTACCTCACGGTGTTCAAAACACAACGGATCAATACAATGCGTTGATCAGCGCCCCAAACAAAACGAGCTTATGCAAGTATTTATTTGGATACCAGTGGCAGTGTGTCTGGGTCCACACTACCATCTTGGTATGATTCGAGGCCGACCTAAAACCTCTTCCGTTTTCGGGTACGGCACCCAGTTACTTGTGTAACTTCTTTTTTCGAACTGAAAATTCAGTTCTTCCAGCATTTAGGTTTCAACCACAGCCACCACGATACTCCCCAAAGGGCCGAACCCAATGAGCAGATTGAACAGAAGTCCAAGGGCTTTCTGCTCCCCGTGGTACCGGAAAGTCTCCGGTCAGACTGCGTAGCCTAAACTACTGCCAGTTGAGCAACCCATTACTCAAATGACTGGTGACATTTGTCGCTTGAACTTCAAATGTCTTTTTATTAGCTTTTTTCATTTAAAGTGTTTCTAATATCAGTTCAAGCTGAGTATTATAGCACTATCACTCCATATACTATGCTGATATTACTGGGCAAAGAATATAATAACAGTCATAGTGCATATTGGCTTTTAGTCGCCTTTTACGACAGGCATGCCTTGCCGCGGGCATATTCTTTCCCCAAACCCGCAGGGGAACGTAGATAGGGACAACTTTCGTTGTAGATTTACGTGAGTACCTGCCGGCGACGGCCTTACCTCACGGTGTTCAAAACACAACGGATCAATACAATGCGTTGATCAGCGCCCCAAACAAAACGAGCTTATGCAAGTATTTATTTGGATACCAGTGGCAGTGTGTCTGGGTCCACACTACCATCTTGGTATGATTCGAGGCCGACCTAAAACCTCTTCCGTTTTCGGGTACGGCACCCAGTTACTTGTGTAACTTCTTTTTTCGAACTGAAAATTCAGTTCTTCCAGCATTTAGGTTTAAACCACAGCCACCACGATACTCCCCAAAGGGCCGAACCCAATGAGCAGATTGAACAGAAGTCCAAGGGCTTTCTGCTCCCCGTGGTACCGGAAAGTCTCCGGTCAGACTGCGTAGCCTAAACTACTGCCAGTTGAGCTACCCATTACTCAAATGACTGGTGACATTTGTCGCTTGAACTTCAAATGTCTTTTTATTTGCTTTTTCATTTAAAGTGTTTCTAATATCAGTTCAAGCTGAGTATTATAGCACTATCACTCCATATACTATGCTGATATTACTGGGCAAAGAATATAAGAACAGTCATAGTGCATATTGGCTTTTAGTCGCCTTTTACGACAGGCATGCCTTGCCGCGGGCATATTCTTTCCCCAAACCCGCAGGGGAACGTAGATAGGGACAACTTTCGTTGTAGATTTACGTGAGTACCTGCCGGCGACGGCCTTACCTCACGGTGTTCAAAACACAACGGATCAATACAATGCGTTGATCAGCGCCCCAAATAAAACGAGCTTATGCAAGTATTTATTTGGATACCAGTGGCAGTGTGTCTGGGTCCACACTACCATCTTGGTATGATTCGAGGCCGACCTAAAACCTCTTCCGTTTTCGGGTACGGCACCCAGTTACTTGTGTAACTTCTTTTTTCGAACTGAAAATTCAGTTCTTCCAGCATTTAGGTTTAAACCACAGCCACCACGATACTCCCCAAAGGGCCGAACCCAATGAGCAGATTGAACAGAAGTCCAAGGGCTTTCTGCTCCCCGTGGTACCGGAAAGTCTCCGGTCAGACTGCGTAGCCTAAACTACTGCCAGTTGAGCTCCCCATTACTCAAATGACTGGTGACATTTGTCGCTTGAACTTCAAATGTCTTTTTATTTGCTTTTTCATTTAAAGTGTTTCTAATATCAGTTCAAGCTGAGTATTATAGCACTATCACTCCACATACTATGCTGATATTACTGGGCAAAGAATATAATAACAGTCATAGTGCATATTGGCTTTTAGTCGCCTTTTACGACAGGCATGCCTTGCCGCGGGCATATTCTTTCCCCAAACCCGCAGGGGAACGTAGATAGGGACAGCGTCCGGTGTGTTTTACGTGAGTACCTGCCGTCGACGGCCTTACCTCACGGTGCTCAAAAGCACGGCGTATCAATACAATGCGTTGATCAGCGCCCCGAAAATGCCAGGCATTTTTCAGTACCGATTGGTAGTGTGGAATGGACACACTACACACCTTGGTGAGGTTCGAGGCCTATCTAACACCTCTGCCGTACTTTGGGTCCGGCACCCGGTTGCAGTGCAACTCCACATTGAGTGAACAAAACACTCTTCCCGCATTTGGGCATCAACCACAACCACCACGATACTCCCCGAAGGGCCAGTCCGCATGAGCAGGTTGGAGCGAACTCCAAGGGCCCCTGCTCCCCGTGGTACCAGAATTAAGTCTCCGGTCAGACCTCGTAGCCGAAGCTACTACCAGTTGAGCTTCCATACTGCTCTGTACTGGTGACCAGGGATTAAATCCCTACCCCTTATCTTTCACCCTTAATCTAACCCCTATTTTCAGCTAATTGTCTCCGCCGCCTGAACAATTCACGCGCAAACCTATCAAACGACCCTAAGTGTTCGGTATTTGGACTAGTGGAGATCACACCGCTGACGTCTAATCGTCCATTAGTCCAACTAATCCCCATTCCTTCACGGTTCCTAATGTCCGAGTACATCGGGCAGAGCGCAATAACATGCGCCCAATCTTCAACACGCGCCCCACACATACACTCTGGCGTGTCAGAAAGGTGCCTCTGATGCAGAAATGCGTTCAGAGGACCATGTCCAGTAAGCAGAAAACCCAGGCTCAGACAGAATCGGAAGTCTGGGTTTTCTTCTACAAACCTAACGTCCCGGATGTACCCATAGATCACCCTACCGTTAGGGCTATTGTCCCAACGGTCTTGCCACCTTATCTTAACCCTGTCCTCTAGAAGTCTCTTGCTTCCTAGATATCCTTCCCTCTCTACGTCAAGGTCGGAAATCAGGTTATTCTGCAGCAAGGACACACTCAAGCCTCTTCTTAACCTGAATGCAACAGCACGCTGTATGACAATCAGGTCAAGAGGGGGTGCACCTAACAAAACTTGCATCGCATCCGTTGAAACGGTGCGACACACTGGCAAACAGGCTAGCAGCATACAGCGCTGCACGGAGAGTAGTTTTTGGCGACCGAAGACCGTCGTGGCTAATTCCCACCATACTGCAGCTCCATAAGTGGCACAGGCCACAAATAAGCCACGATATATGGTGCGAACCGCACGACGTCCGAGGCCCCAATCACTCCGTAAAACGCGCCTGACCTTGCCGACAGTCGCCAGCAGTCTTTCTTTCACGCTAACCAAGTGTGGTGTGAAACACATCCTTTCCCTCATGGTCAACCCCAAGTATTTGACTTGCGTCATGTATTTGATGCTGACCCCATTTACACGGACAATCGGTGGACGAGCCGGCGACAATCTGCCCTTAAGCAGCATTGTAACCGTTTTGTCCATTGATATGTCCACACCAACACCTACACCCCAGCTGTGGACAATTTCTAAGAATCGTCCTCCCGCTCGCTCTATTTCGGACCTTGAGTGACCTTCAACTAAAAGAAGAAGGTCGTCCGCGTACGCACAACACTTGCATACTGGTTCAATTTGGCCAAGCAGAGAGTCCATCATAAGGTTCCAAATATATGGACCACAGATGGATCCCTGCGGGCAGCCCCGAGCCACCCCAATCTCGACACTCCCATTCATTCCTACGATTGAGGCTTTTCTGTCCGAAAAGTAGCTGCGCCAGAGAGTAACTTCCGGGCAGCCGAGCTCCTCCAATCGTTCAATCACCCTATCCCAGATTAGGTAGTCAAAAGCTCCCTTAAAGTCAACAAATATGCCAAGGACATATTCGTTGACGTTCTCCCTAACGGCACTCTGGACATACATCCAAGCATCCTCTACACTGCGTCCTTTCCTGAAACCATACTGCCTATCCGACCACATATCCCGCGTTAGATCCTGAAGTCGTTCCACCATAACTCTCTCCAGTACTTTTCCCAGCACTGGAAGGAGACTGATGCCCCGATAAGAACGAGGATCACTCCTGATCTTATCAGGGGACTTCAGGAGAGGAACGACCCTAGCTCTTTTCCACTCCCGTGGAAAATATCCCTCCCACACGCACTTATTGTAAATGGCCTCCAGGTATTCCGGAATGAACTTCCACATGCTTTTACACATCTCTCCGTTCAAACCATCAAAACCTGGGGATCTTTTACACCTGACCAGGCCAAAGGCGTATCCCAGCTCCCCTTCATCTAGTGGAGGAACAGGTACCTCATACGTTTGAGATACCCGAGCCTCCGCCCTAGGAAAGAACGCTCCTAGCAGAACCCCAGCACAGTCTCTCCACGTTGATAATACAGTATCACCAACGCGGAGAGAGGTGATATCCTCCCTCTTACGACCCCTACAGATCTTGTAGACCTGACCCCATGGGTCGTTCCTATTTTCCCCTATAAAATTCCTCCATTCCTCTTCCTTGGTTTTGACTAGCATTTGTTTGTAATCCCTCATCACACAACTAAATTCATACCTAATCTGGGATAGCCCATCAGAGTTTGACTGTCTAGCGCATTGAAACTTTCGTCTCAATCGCCGGACAGCTCTCCTCTTCATCGTTAGCTCTTTCGTCCACCACTTAAGTTTTCTCACTCTGAAGCTTTCGAACTTTCCGAGAACACTGTTGTTCACTTCCCACACTACATCGTATAGCCGAGAAATTTGCTCGTCCACCCCAAAGTCTTCAAACTCACTAAGCGGTATTTCTAATACCGCTTCCCTGACAGATCGTCCATATTGGTTCCAGTCGATACCAGAGGTACGCCATCGCCGCAATGGACTCTCATACGTCGAGGGAGGAGATTTAGGAGTAACCATAATTTGAATCAAGTTATGGTCACTCAATCCCCACATTAAAGGTCCTATTTGCTGCCTCATTGATGAAGGACACATCGATGTCGCTCACACCCCCAGGCCCATCAAACGTATACCACTCGCTTGGCTCGTTTAATATGTGAAGACTATTTGCCTCCACCCATTCGCTTAATACCTCGCCTCTAGTGTGGCTTTGATATCCTGACGAATGTCGGGATACCTTACTAAACCACATAGAGGACGAGGCATTCGCATCCATTCCTAGGATAAGCGAGCTACTACTGGCAAGTAGCAGTAGCTTATCCATGTACAGCAGGTAAGGCTCTAGAGGTTCGCTGTATTTGCAATAAACACTAGCGACTACCAATCTACCGAACTCCCCCTCTATGGATACACAAACACCCAGCTGTGACGAATCCAGAACTACGCAGTCGTAGCTCGGATTATTCACAACTATTGCGGCATTTCTCCTAAGGTCTGTGAAGACCCTAAATCCTCCAGGGAGACCCCGAACCACACCATTAGTGGCGTAGGGCTCCTGGAGTAATGCGATGCCGCACCCACCCTCTAGCATACAACCCCCTAACTCGCACATTACGGCATAACAACCCTGACAATTTAGCTGTAAAATCGTCCCCATTAGTGTCTGGAAAGGGCACGCTCTACTATGCCACAGTAGACTGGACAAGCAGCTGACATCATAAGATGCCCAGCTGGTCTACCCTTAAATGCACAGTTGCGACAATGTGGTGCATTGACGCAACTAGCAGCTCTGTGGCCTTCCTGACCACACCTACGGCAGACATCGGACTTGGCCTTACATTGCGCCACTCGATGGTCAAAGCTGTCTGGTCGCACTCGGAAGGAAAACCACCGTAGATAGGGACAACTTTCGTTGTAGATTTACGTGAGTACCTGCCGGCGACGGCCTTACCTCACGGTGTTCAAAACACAACGGATCAATACAATGCGTTGATCAGCGCCCCAAACAAAACGAGCTTATGCAAGTATTTATTTGGATACCAGTGGCAGTGTGTCTGGGTCCACACTACCATCTTGGTATGATTCGAGGCCGACCTAAAACCTCTTCCGTTTTCGGGTACGGCACCCAGTTACTTGTGTAGCTTCTTTTTTCGAACTGAAAATTCAGTTCTTCCAGCATTTAGGTTTAAACCACAGCCACCACGATACTCCCCAAAGGGCCGAACCCAATGAGCAGATTGAACAGAAGTCCAAGGGCTTTCTGCTCCCCGTGGTACCGGAAAGTCTCCGGTCAGACTGCGTAGCCTAAACTACTGCCAGTTGAGCTCCCCATTACTCAAATGACTGGTGACATTTGTCGCTTGAACTTCAAATGTCTTTTTATTTGCTTTTTCATTTAAAGTGTTTCTAATATCAGTTCAAGCTGAGTATTATAGCACTATCACTCCATATACTATGCTGATATTACTGGGCAAAGAATATAATAACAGTCATAGTGCATATTGGCTTTTAGTCGCCTTTTACGACAGGCATGCCTTGCCGCGGGCATATTCTTTCCCCAAACCCGCAGGGGAACGTAGATAGGGACAGCGTCCGGTGTGTTTTACGTGAGTACCTGCCGTCGACGGCCTTACCTCACGGTGCTCAAAAGCACGGCGTATCAATACAATGCGTTGATCAGCGCCCCGAAAATGCCAGGCATTTTTCAGTACCGATTGGTAGTGTGGAATGGACACACTACACACCTTGGTGAGGTTCGAGGCCTATCTAACACCTCTGCCGTACTTTGGGTCCGGCACCCGGTTGCAGTGCAACTCCACATTGAGTGAACAAAACACTCTTCCCGCATTTGGGCATCAACCACAACCACCACGATACTCCCCGAAGGGCCAGTCCGCATGAGCAGGTTGGAGCGAACTCCAAGGGCCCCTGCTCCCCGTGGTACCAGAATTAAGTCTCCGGTCAGACCTCGTAGCCGAAGCTACTACCAGTTGAGCTTCCATACTGCTCTGTACTGGTGACCAGGGATTAAATCCCTACCCCTTATCTTTCACCCTTAATCTAACCCCTATTTTCAGCTAATTGTCTCCGCCGCCTGAACAATTCACGCGCAAACCTATCAAACGACCCTAACTGTTCGGTATTTGGACTAGTGGAGATCACACCGCTGACGTCTAATCGTCCATTAGTCCAACTAATCCCCATTCCTTCAAGGTTCCTAATGTCCGAGTACATCGGGCAGAGCGCAATAACATGCGCCCAATCTTCAACACGCGCCCCACACATACACTCTGGCGTGTCAGAAAGGTGCCTCTGATGCAGAAATGCGTTCAGAGGACCATGTCCAGTAAGCAGAAAACCCAGGCTCAGACAGAATCGGAAGTCTGGGTTTTCTTCTACAAACCTAACGTCCCGGATGTACCCATAGGTCACCCTACCGTTAGGGCTATTGTCCCAACGGTCTTGCCACCTTATCTTAACCCTGTCCTCTAGAAGTCTCTTGCTTCCTAGATATCCTTCCCTCTCTACGTCAAGGTCGGAAATCAGGTTATTCTGCAGCAAGGACACACTCAAGCCTCTTCTTAACCTGAATGCAACAGCACGCTGTATGACAATCAGGTCAAGAGGGGGTGCACCTAACAAAACTTGCATCGCATCCGTTGAAACGGTGCGACACACTGGCAAACAGGCTAGCAGCATACAGCGCTGCACGGAGAGTAGTTTTTGGCGACCGAAGACCGTCGTGGCTAATTCCCACCATACTGCAGCTCCATAAGTGGCACAGGCCACAAATAAGCTACGATATATGGTGCGAACCGCACGACGTCCGAGGCCCCAATCACTCCGTAAAACGCGCCTGACCTTGCCGACAGTCGCCAGCAGTCTTTCTTTCACGCTAACCAAGTGTGGTGTGAAACACATCCTTTCCCTCATGGTCAACCCCAAGTATTTGACTTGCGTCATGTATTTGATGCTGACCCCATTTACACGGACAATCGGTGGACGAGCCGGCGACAATCTGCCCTTAAGCAGCATTGTAACCGTTTTGTCCATTGATATGTCCACACCAACACCTACACCCCAGCTGTGGACAATTTCTAAGAATCGTCCTCCCGCTCGCTCTATTTCGGACCTTGAGTGACCTTCAACTAAAAGAAGAAGGTCGTCCGCGTACGCACAACACTTGCATACTGGTTCAAGTTGTCCAAGCAGAGAGTCCATCATAAGGTTCCAAATATATGGACCACAGATGGATCCCTGCGGGCAGCCCCGAGCCACCCCAATCTCGACACTCCCATTCATTCCTACGATTGAGGCTTTTCTGTCCGAAAAGTAGCTGCGCCAGAGAGTAGCTTCTGGGCAGCCGAGCTCCTCCAATCGTTCAATCACCCTATCCCAGATTAGGTAGTCAAAAGCTCCCTTAAAGTCAACAAATATGCCAAGGACATATTCGTTGACGTTCTCCCTAACGGCACTCTGGACATACATCCAAGCATCCTCTACACTGCGTCCTTTCCTGAAACCATACTGCCTATCCGACCACATATCCCGCGTTAGATCCTGAAGTCGTTCCACCATAACTCTCTCCAGTACTTTTCCCAGCACTGGAAGGAGACTGATGCCCCGATAAGAACGAGGATCACTCCTGATCTTATCAGGGGACTTCAGGAGAGGAACGACCCTAGCTCTTTTCCACTCCCGTGGAAAATATCCCTCCCACACGCACTTATTGTAAATGGCCTCCAGGTATTCCGGAATGAACTTCCACATGCTTTTACACATCTCTCCGTTCAAACCATCAAAACCTGGGGATCTTTTACACCTGACCAGGCCAAAGGCGTATCCCAGCTCCCCTTCATCTAGTGGAGGAACAGGTACCTCATACGTTTGAGATACCCGAGCCTCCGCCCTAGGAAAGAACGCTCCTAGCAGAACCCCAGCACACTCTCTCCACGTTGATAATACAGTATCACCAACGCGGAGAGAGGTGATATCCTCCCTCTTACGACCCCTACAGATCTTGTAGACCTGACCCCATGGGTCGTTCCTATTTTCCCCTATAAAATTCCTCCATTCCTCTTCCTTGGTTTTGACTAGCATTTGTTTGTAATCCCTCATCACACAACTAAATTCATACCTAATCTGGGATAGCCCATCAGAGTTTGACTGTCTAGCGCGTTGAAACTTTCGTCTCAATCGCCGGACAGCTCTCCTCTTTATCGTTAGCTCTTTCGTCCACCACTTAAGTTTTCTCACTCTGAAGCTTTCGAACTTTCCGAGAACACTGTTGTTCACTTCCCACACTACATCGTATAGCCGAGAAATTTGCTCGTCCACCCCAAAGTCTTCAAACTCACTAAGCGGTATTTCTAATACCGCTTCCCTGACAGATCGTCCATATTGGTTCCAGTCGATACCAGAGGTACGCCATCGCCGCAATGGACTCTCATACGTCGAGGGAGGAGATTTAGGAGTAACCATAATTTGAATCAAGTTATGGTCACTCAATCCCCACCCTCCCCTAATCTCCCACCTAGCATTAAAGGTCCTATTTGCTGCTTCATTGATGAAGGACACATCGATGTCGCTCACACCCCCAGGCCCATCAAACGTATACCACTCGCTTGGCTCGTTTAATATGTGAAGACTATTTGCCTCCACCCATTCGCTTAATACCTCGCCTCTAGTGTGGCTTTGATATCCTGACGAATGTCGGGATACCTTACTAAACCACATAGAGGACGAGGCATTCGCATCCATTCCTAGGATAAGCGAGCTACTACTGGCAAGTAGCAGTAGCTTATCCATGTACAGCAGGTAAGGCTCTAGAGGTTCGCTGTATTTGCAATAAACACTAGCGACTACCAATCTACCGAACTCCCCCTCTATGGATACACAAACACCCAGCTGTGACGAATCCAGAACTACGCAGTCGTAGCTCGGATTATTCACAACTATTGCGGCATTTCTCCTAAGGTCTGTGAAGACCCTAAATCCTCCAGGGAGACCCCGAACCACACCATTAGTGGCGTAGGGCTCCTGGAGTAATGCGATGCCGCACCCACCCTCTAGCATACAACCCCCTAACTCGCACATTACGGCATAACAACCCTGACAATTTAGCTGTAAAATCGTCCCCATTAGTGTCTGGAAAGGGCACGCTCTACTATGCCACAGTAGACTGGACAAGCAGCTGACATCATAAGATGCCCAGCTGGTCTACCCTTAAATGCACAGTTGCGACAATGTGGTGCATTGACGCAACTAGCAGCTCTGTGGCCTTCCTGACCACACCTACGGCAGACATCGGACTTGGCCTTACATTGCGCCACTCGATCGTAGATAGGGACAGAGGGAATCTCGTTAATCCATTCATGCGCGTCACTAATTAGATGACGAGGCATTTGGCTACCTTAAGAGAGTCATAGTTACTCCCGCCGTTTACCCGCGCTTACTTCAATTTCTTCACTTTGACATTCAGAGCACTGGGCAGAAATCACATTGTGTCAACACCCGTTAGGGCCATCACAATGCTTTGTTTTAATTAGACAGTCGGATTCCCCAAGTCCGTGCCAGTTCTGAATTGATTGTTAATTGATAATCGTTATAATTTAAAAAGTATATATAGAATAATAAATCCTTTAGAAATTTTAGCAAGAAAGTTCCACAATTGGCTACGTAACTACTATCCGGGGAACAATAATCGAAATTCTCTATTTACCCAGAACGAGTACATAAACCATGGTATTGCTTTCCAATCAAGCCCGACTATCTCAATCTTCAGAGCCAATCCTTATCCCGAAGTTACGGATCTAATTTGCCGACTTCCCTTACCTACATTATTCTATCGACTAGAGACTCTTCACCTTGGAGACCAGCTGCGGATATTGGTACGGCCTGTTGAGAAGTTTGCGTAACCCCACCATAAATTTTCAAGGTCCGAGGAGAAAATATCGACACAACAGTAAATGTCATGCTCTTCTAGTCCATCTACCATATCTCTCTTCGAAAGACTTCCATGGTAGTACGACTATAAAACAGAAAAGAAAACTCTTCCGATACCTCTCGACGGCTTCTTTATGGTCGTTCCTGTTGCCAGGATGAGCACAAGGCCATTTTTAATAACAAACGGATACTCAACAGGTTACGGAATTGGAACCGTATTCCCTTTCGTTCAAAATTATTCAAGTGTTTAATTACTATGGAATAAAAATTCATTCATTTCATTTCATTAAAACTTGAAAATTTTCGGCTTTCGCCTTGAACTTAGGACCGACTAACTCGTGATCAACCACTGTTCACACGAAACCCTTCTCCACTTCAGTCCTCCAAGGTCTCATTATTATTTGCTACTACCACCAAGATCTGTACCAATAGCGGCTCCATGCAGGCTTACGCCAAACACTTCTAAGCACACCATTGTACCCTCCTACTCACTAAAGTTTCAAAATTTATAATCCAACCGAAATTGTATTATAAATCATGTACTTTAGCGGTAATGTATAGGTATACAACTTAAGCGCCATCCATTTTAAGGGCTAGTTGCTTCGGCAGGTGAGTTGTTACACACTCCTTAGCGGATTACGACTTCCATGTCCACCGTCCTGCTGTTTTAAGCAACCAACGCCTTTCATGGTATCTGCATGAGTTGTTAATTTAGGCACCGTAACATTACGTTTGGTTCATCCCACAGCGCCAGTTCTGCTTACCAAAAGTGGCCCACTGGGCACATTATATCATAACCTCAACCTTCATATCAAGAAAGGTGAGGTTCTTACCCATTTAAAGTTTGAGAATAGGTTAAGGTCGTTTCGACCCTAAGGCCTCTAATCATTCGCTTTACCAGATAAGATTATTTTACATAATTTTTAAATGCACCAGCTATCCTGAGGGAAACTTCGGAGGGAACCAGCTACTAGATGGTTCGATTGGTCTTTCGCCCCTATACTCAATTCTGACAATCGATTTGCACGTCAGAACTGTTTCGGTCTTCCATCAGGGTTTCCCCTGACTTCAACCTGATCAAGTATAGTTCACCATCTTTCGGGTCACAGCATATATGCTCAAGGTACGCTCCAGTTAGAGGTATAAATAATAATAAATTATCATTATACATAACTATATGGAACGCCGGGATTGAATTAATAATGTAATACATTAAAAATTAATCCCATTAATAATACAGTTAAGTTAATTTCGCCATTAGGTTTAATATAACCCAATGACTTGCACATATGTTAGACTCCTTGGTCCGTGTTTCAAGACGGGTCCCGAAGGTATCCTGAATCTTTCGCATTGTTAATCATATAAATGCATACAATTAATATTAAAATCAATGATAATAATATTATTGTAAAATTCAAAAGAATTTTAGCATTATATATAATAAAATCTATCAACACTTTATCAAATCATCAGTAATTATTCTATGTTAATAAGCTAAAAGCAAATTAATTTGAACAAACTTAAAAACCAATGATCTTTTGATAAATATTTTATTATGTTAATAGATTACAATGTCCTTATATGAAAAAAATGCACACTATTACTATAATATTTAAAATTAAATACTACAGTTATAAATATGAATTTTTCATAATGGATATTCAGGTTCATCGGGCTTAACCTCTAAGCAGTTTCACGTACTATTTAACTCTCTATTCAGAGTTCTTTTCAACTTTCCCTCACGGTACTTGTTTACTATCGGTCTCATGGTTATATTTAGTTTTAGATGGAGTTTACCACCCACTTAGTGCTGCACTATCAAGCAACACGACTCTTTGGAAATATCTTTCTAGTAATCATTAACGTTATACGGGCCTGGCACCCTCTATGGGTAAATGGCCTCATTTAAGAAGGACTTAAATCGTTAATTTCTCATACTAGATATTAAGATATTCCATACACTGCATCTCACATTTGCCATATAGACAAAGTGACTTAGTGCTGAACTATTTTCTTTTCGCTCGCCGCTACTAAGAAAATCCTTGTTAGTTTCCTTTCCTCCCCTCATTAATATGCTTAAATTCAGGGGGTAGTCCCATATGAGTTGAGGTTGTATAAAATATATTTTAGATTGATTTGTTTATTTTTATTTAATTTTTTTGCTATTTGCTATTTTAAAGAAATATATTTTTATATCTTGATTACTCAAATATTATTCAATCTTTTCATCCCTTTTTAAAATTCATAATATAATAATTAATAAAATTAACAACATTATTCCTCCACATCTTAATATATAAAAATCCAGTGTCACTGTGTATGTTCCGAAATAACTTAAAAACGAGTCAACTGATATTCATGAAAATTGGCATGTATATGTAATTTGGTCCAACTTGAATGATAGGATAGTTATTATTTCAATTAATCGTCTCAACAATTAATAATTAACAATAAACTGATC
This sequence comes from Bactrocera oleae, assembly GCF_042242935.1. Taxonomy (NCBI): domain Eukaryota; kingdom Metazoa; phylum Arthropoda; class Insecta; order Diptera; family Tephritidae; genus Bactrocera; species Bactrocera oleae. Next base: position 1,780,882 of record NW_027212752.1, on the reverse strand, counting down.
ATCAATGTTGATTGTTGTCATTAGTCGTAGGTTCCATAAGTCTGGAACAGATGGCGCCTCAAGCGAGTTTCTTTACAGAGAACTGTAAAATTTTGTCCTGTGCACCTGATAGATGGCACCACACATTAATGTGGTTACTTTCTTATAGACTACACACTATACATGTGTTATTTTGCCTGTATAACTTGACGTCGCTTCTTTTGAATCATTTTTCATTTTGTCTTCGTTGCTTACATTACTTTGACAGTTACATAAATACAGCCAAATATACAAAACAACGAAATTCATTCACATTAAAAATTAAATTAATATTTTTAGTAAAATGCGGCCAAGAAAATCTAACCTTAATGCCCGTAGCAAGAAGACTTGATATGCACGTGTTCAAAGAGCTAATGAATCAGTCGAACAGAGTGAAGAAAGAAATGCAACTCAAAGAATTCGCACAGCTGAAATTCGTGTTCGAGAGTCACGAGAACAGCGTGATAATCGTCGACAAGAAAATGCATTGAGAACCAGGCTGGCACGCGAACAACACGTAGATTCATTTAGACTGCGAAACCAAGAAAATCAGCGGACCAGCCGGGCAGTAACACGTGGATCAATTGTTCGTCTTTCTTTTAATTATGAACCAGACATCAATTACTCGGCTCATTCCAAAGTTACTATTGGTGCCATGGACAAAATATGCGAATATTGTCAGGCGTTGAAATTTCGCAATGAAACACCCGGCATGTGTTGTGCATCAGGAAAAGTTGTTTTGTCACCACTTTCTACTCCACCTGAACCTTTGAAATCTCTTCTTTCTGGCATTTCAAATGAGTCGAAATTATTTTTGCGTAAGACGCGAAAATTTAATTCTTGCTTTCAAATGACGTCGTTTGGAGCATCCAAAGTTTGTGATCTGTCATCTAATGGTCGTAATTTTGAGACAACATTTAAAATTCAAGGCCAAGTATACCATCAAATTGGATCATTGATGCCAATGCCAAATGAAGATCCAAAATTTCTGCAAATCTATTTTATGGGCAATTGTGAAGAACGTGTAACAACTCGATGCCAGTATAATTTCATTGAACAAGCAGAAGAGAGAGCCATTGTATTGTCATTAGAATTATTTTTGGAGAACAATAATCAATTGCTTCAATTGTTTAAAAGAGTGTCACCACAATTAAAAAGTGGCAATTATCAAATTGTCATCAAAGCGGACAAAGTACCTTTGGGAGAACACGCCGGCAGATTCAATGCTCCAACCGTTGATGAAGTTGCTATTATTATGGTTGGTGATCCAGTTGACAACAGATCTATAAAAATTACTCGCCGAGATAATTCAGTGAGTAGAATTTCAGATTGGCACCGTTCGTACGATGCACTCCAGTACCCACTGATATTCTGGCAAGGACAAGATGGATATCATATCAACATTAAACAGTGTAATCCAGTCAATGGTAATGAATTACATAAAACTGTTAGTTCAATGAACTACTATGCATATCGATTAATGATTAGACACAATCAGGACAACTATATCCTTCGATATCGTCAATTGTATCATCAATACGTTGTAGATATGTTTGCTAAGATTGAAAGCGAACGTTTGCGATTCATTCGGTTCAACCAAGCTAAACTACGATCAGAGGATTACATTCACTTACGAGATGCTATTGTTGGAAACGTTGATGGAAATTTAAACACCAATGAAATCGGCAGTGCTGTTATTTTACCTTCAAGCTACATAGGTAGTCCAAGAAACATGCAAGAATACATACAGGATGCAATGACTTATGTGCGTCATTACGGTCGTCCAGATTTGTTTATAACATTTACGTGCAATCCAAATTGGGAGGAAATCCAATCTTTACTATTACCAAGCCAACAATCAATACATCGTCACGATATTACTTCACGAGTGTTTAAACAAAAGTTGAAATCTTTGATTGATTTTATTGTAAAATATTCAGTTTTTGGCAAAACATGTTGTTGGTTATATTCAATTGAGTGGCAGAAACGAGGCTTACCTCATGCTCAAATTTTAATTTGGCTTGAAGATAGAATTCGTCCAGAGGAAATTGATCAAATTATTTCAGCGGAAATTCCAGATTCTTCAATTGATCAAGAATTACTTAATATTGTTAGAAGTCAGATGATTCATGGACCGTGTGGAACTTTTAACATGACATCACCATGCATGGAAAATGGAAGATGTAAAAAAAATTTTCCTAAGAAATTAACAAACGATACCATTACTGATATTGATGGTTATCCATTCTATCGCCGCAGAAACGCTGATAGTGGCGGCCATACATTTCAAATGAGAACATCAAATTCTGTACAATTAGAAATTGACAATCAATGGGTGGTACCATACTCACCACTACTCTCCAAAACGTATAAAGCTCATATTAATGTTGAGCTTTGCAGTTCTGTCAAATCCATCAAGTATATTTGTAAGTACGTTAATAAGGGCAGCGATTTAGCCGTATTTGGAGTACAAAATATAAACGAAAATGATGAAATAGCACGCTACCAAATGGGTAGATATATTAGCAGCAATGAAGCTATCTGGCGTATTCTTAGCTTTCCCATACACCACAGAGAACCTGCTATCCAACATCTTGCAGTGCATCTTGAAAATGGGCACCGTGTGTATTTCACTGAAGAGAATATTCTCCAAAGAGCATTTGAACCGCCAAAACCGACATTAACTGAATTTTTCACTCTTTGCCAAAAAAATAATGTGAATGGTCAATTCGCAAAAAAATTATTATATACTGATATTCCATGCTATTTTACATGGAACACGTCAGCTAAAAAATAGGAACCGCGTAAAAAGGGAGAACCACATCCTTCAATTCCAGGCATATTTAAAGCGAACACACTGGGACGACTTTATACTGTACATCCAAAACAACGTGAATGCTTTTATCTACGTTTATTGTTGGTGAATGTTCCTGGACCAATCTCTTTTCAATTTTTACGAACAGTTAATGGCCAAGTGTTCAGTACGTATCAAGATGCATGTCACGCGTTGCAACTTTTAGAAGATGACAACCATTGGGATCTGACACTTTCTGATGCTGCTTTAGCGTCCTCGCCGAGTAATATTCGTCAACTCTTTGCCATTATTTTGACGACATGTTTTCCAACACACTCATCTACATTGTGGGAAAAATATAAAAACTCCATGACAGAAGATATACTCTACCGATAAAAACAAATAAACCACTGTCAAAACTTAGACTTCACACAAGATATGTATAACGAAGCATTAATCATGATTGAAGATTTATGTATTATGATCTCAAATTCATCACTTAGTCATTATGGTATTCCATCTCCTAATTGCCCAGCTACAGACTTGGTGAATAGTGATTTGCAGCGAGAAGAACAATTTAATACTCTTGATTTAAATGTATTTGTTACTAACAATGAACCATTATTAACTGACGAGCAGAAGAACATATACCATCGAATTATGTTGGCTGTTGATGCCAAACAAGGCGGTTTTTTTTATATAGATGCACCAGGTGGAACCGGTAAAACACATTTGATATCGTTTATTCTTGCGAAACTTCGGTCACTGCAAAAAATTGCTTTAGCAGTTGCATCGTCAGGCATAGCTGCTACTTTGTTGGATGGTGGGCGGACAGCACATTCTGCGTTCAAGCTACCATTAGCTATTCATAACAATCCAAATGCAATGTGTAACATCAAAAAAAGAAGCGGAATGGCAACAGTATTACGGAAGGCTTCAATCATAATTTGGGATGAGTTTACTATGGCTCATAAGCATTCGCTCGAAGCATTAAATAGGACTATGCAGGATTTAAACAATAATGACAGACTTTTCGGTGGTACTATTTTACTACTATCTGGTGATTTCCGGCAAACGTTGCCAGTTATTCCTCGCTCCACTTTTGCAGATGAAATTAATGCATGTCTAAAACAATCAATTTTATGGAGAAATGTTGAAACACTCAGACTGACAAAAAACAGGCGAGTACTACTCCAAAATGATCCAACAGCACGAGAATTTTCTCAGCAATTACTGGATCTTGGAAACGGTGAAATAGAATTTCAACAAGATACTCAACATGTTAGATTACCAGATAATTTCTGTACTGTTGTTCAAACTAAAAATGAACTGATTGAGAGCGTCTTCCCAGACATACTAAATAACGTTTTGTTACCACGTATTCCGATGATACCATCCGATTCTCCCATACCATTTAAAAGACTACAGTTTCCCATTCGTTTAGCTTTCGCGATGACTATAAATAAATCTCAAGGCCAAACAATGTCTATTTGCGGTTTAGACTTGGAAAATCCATGTTTCTCTCATGGGCAATTATACGTGGCCTGTTCACGAGTAGGAAGACCATCAAGCTTATTTGTATTAACCAAAGACCGATTGACCAAAAATATTGTACACCGATTGGCGCTTCATTAAACATTGGAACTGTGATTTATTACAATTATTAATTATTAATTTAGAGTATTAATTGTTAAACAAAAATTTTTAAAGTATTTGTTGAATAAATGTTATATTAATTTGTGTTAAATTTTCTGTTTCAAACCACAGCAACGCGTGGCCGGGTCAGCTAGTGACAATATATATTATATTGTGAACTTCGCATACATTGTATTTGAACGCAATAAAAAAACCTTTAAACATATAGTTGTACTTATTATTTATATAGAAAATAATATTTAATTGTGATATTTATATAAAATATTATAAATGATAAGTTAACTTGTTCACATTAACGTGTGTAATACCTTTTTTTTATGGTATTTTCTATTTGTGATTAAAAACATGTTGAAAAATTTAAAAAAAGAAAACGCACAAATAGAGAGGAAAATAATATATAAAAGGTATTACTGTTTTTGTTGACCTAAGACATGCGCAGCTGCAAATGTTTGGGTTTAAAATTACAATTTATTGAAAGATGTTTTAAACTTTTGTATTAAAAATTTATTATTGATTAATTATTAATACTTTCAATAAATTAAAATTCTTTGACTTTGAATTAAAAAAATACAAAAAATTATCACTCTAAGCGGTGGATCACTCGGCTCATGGGTCGATGAAGAACGCAGCAAACTGTGCGTCATCGTGTGAACTGCAGGACACATGAACATCGACATTTTGAACGCATATTGCGGTCCATGCTGTTATGTACTTTAATTAATTTTAAAGTGCTGCTTGGACTACATATGGTTGAGGGTTGTAAGACTATGCTAAATTAGTTGCTTATTCTTTTAGTCAATTAATAGAATTTAAGCATATGGCATATTATTGGATTGTATTTTTCAATCCATAATATTAATAGTATAAAAAGAAATATAGAAAATATATTCTTGAATACCTCATATTTGAACGAAAATTTATGATAAATGAGAATCTTAGTATTCCCATAAAAGAAAAAATGTTCAACATTATTTAAATTATATTAAATAATACATAAGAGGAATGTCTAGCATAAAATAAATTTTTATTCTAGAATTAATTCACTCTATTGTATTGAGAAAAATTTATAATAAAAAAAAATATAAGATACTAGCTGACCCGGCCACGCGTTGCTGTGGTTTGAAACAGAAAATTTAACACAAATTAATATAACATTTATTCAACAAATACTTTAAAAATTTTTGTTTAACAATTAATACTCTAAATTAATAATTGTAATAAATCACAGTTCCAATGTTTAATGAAGCGCCAATCGGTGTACAATATTTTTGGTCAATCGGTCTTTGGTTAATACAAATAAGCTTGATGGTCTTCCTACTCGTGAACAGGCAACGTATAATTGCCCATGAGAGAAACATGGATTTTCCAAGTCTAAACCGCAAATAGACATTGTTTGACCTTGAGATTTATTTATAGTCATCGCGAAAGGTAAACGAATGGGAAACTGTAGTCTTTTAAATGGTATGGGAGAATCGGATGGTATCATCGGAATACGTGGTAACAAAACGATTTTTCCTTTAAATTTTCCGGTCAAAATAGTTGCTTCAAGAACGTTTCCAGTGATTCTTTTGATCACCAACCGTGTACCGTTACATAGTTTAGGAGGGTTTAAATTACGGAGTAAAATAATCGGTGATCCAATTTTCAATCGAATATTGTGTGGTGGCATTGCTGCTATTTCTAAAGAATTTAAAAATTCAATTGAGAAATTCACTGCCTCGTTTTCTTCTACAGTAGCATCAATAGACTTGAATGACATTAAATCACCTGGTAATAATTGTTGTATCTGGTAGTTAATCAGATCTACATCAAAATTTTTTGCTGCCAAAATTGCACGATTACTAAGCCAGTTATGATTTGAATAGTTATTTAGTATGTCTGGGAAGACGCTCTCAATCAGTTCATTTTTAGTTTGAACAACAGTACAGAAATTATCTGGTAATCTAACATGTTGAGTATCTTGTTGAAATTCTATTTCACCGTTTCCAAGATCCAGTAATTGCTGAGAAAATTCTCGTGCTGTTGGATCATTTTGGAGTAGTACTCGCCTGTTTTTTGTCAGTCTGAGTGTTTCAACATTTCTCCATAAAATTGATTGTTTTAGACATGCATTAATTTCATCTGCAAAAGTCGAGCGAGGAATAACTGGCAACGTTTGCCGGAAATCACCAGATAGTAGTAAAATAGTACCACCGAAAAGTCTGTCATTATTGTTTAAATCCTGCATAGTCCTATTTAATGCTTCGAGCGAATGCTTATGAGCCATAGTACACTCATCCCAAATTATGATTGCAGCCTTCCGTAATACTGTTGCCATTCCGCTTCTTTTTTTGATGTTACACATTGCATTTGGATTGTTATGAATAGCTAATGGTAGCTTGAACGCAGAATGTGCTGTCCGCCCACCATCCAACAAAGTAGCAGCTATGCCTGACGATGCAACTGCTAAAGCAATTTTTTGCAGTGACCGAAGTTTCGCAAGAATAAACGATATCAAATGTGTTTTACCGGTTCCACCTGGTGCATCTATATAAAAAAAACCGCCTTGTTTGGCATCAACAGCCAACATAATTCGATGGTATATGTTCTTCTGCTCGTCAGTTAATAATGGTTCATTGTTAGTAACAAATACATTTAAATCAAGAGTATTAAATTGTTCTTCTCGCTGCAAATCACTATTCACCAAGTCTGTAGCTGGGCAATTAGGAGATGGAATACCATAATGACTGTTGATGTTGTGATGAATTTGAGATCATAATACATAAATCTTCAATCATGATTAATGCTTCGTTATACATATCTTGTGTGAAGTCTAAGTTTTGACAGTGGTTTATTTGTTTTTATCGGTAGAGTATATCTTCTGTCATGGAGTTTTTATATTTTTCCCACAATGTAGATGAGTGTGTTGGAAAACATGTCGTCAAAATAATGGCAAAGAGTTGACGAATATTACTCGGCGAGGACGCTAAAGCAGCATCAGAAAGTGTCAGATCCCAATGGTTGTCATCTTCTAAAAGTTGCAACGCGTGACATGCATCTTGATACGTACTGAACACTTGGCCATTAACTGTTCGTAAAAATTGAAAAGAGATTGGTCCAGGAACATTCACCAACAATAAACGTAGATAAAAGCATTCACGTTGTTTTGGATGTACAGTATAAAGTCGTCCCAGTGTGTTCGCTTTAAATATGCCTGGAATTGAAGGATGTGGTTCTCCCTTTTTACGCGGTTCCTATTTTTTAGCTGACGTGTTCCATGTAAAATAGCATGGAATATCAGTATATAATAATTTTTTTGCGAATTGACCATTCACATTATTTTTTTGGCAAAGAGTGAAAAATTCAGTTAATGTCGCTTTTGGCGGTTCAAATGCTCTTTGGAGAATATTCTCTTCAGTGAAATACACACGGTGCCCATTTTCAAGATGCACTGCAAGATGTTGGATAGCAGGTTCTCTGTGGTGTATGGGAAAGCTAAGAATACGCCAGATAGCTTCATTGCTGCTAATATATCTACCCATTTGGTAGCGTGCTATTTCATCATTTTCGTTTATATTTTGTACTCCAAATACGGCTAAATCGCTGCCCTTATTAACGTACTTACAAATATACTTGATGGATTTGACAGAACTGCAAAGCTCAACATTAATATGAGCTTTATACGTTTTGGAGAGTAGTGGTGAGTATGGTACCACCCATTGATTGTCAATTTCTAATTGTACAGAATTTGATGTTCTCATTTGAAATGTATGGCCGCCACTATCAGCGTTTCTGCGGCGATAGAATGGATAACCATCAATATCAGTAATGGTATCGTTTGTTAATTTCTTAGGAAAATTTTTTTTACATCTTCTATTTTCCATGCATGGTGATCTCATGTTAAAAGCTCCACACGGTCCATGAATCATCTGACT